>NW_028229613.1:57500-75000 GCF_053477565.2 Lygodium microphyllum | reverse complement strand
CCACCTCCTTTCTGTAGCATCCAATTTCTTAGATTCATAACAGACTGGGTGTCCATCTTGCATGAGGACACCCCCAATGGCGTATGCTGAGGCATCAGTATGGACTTCGAAAGGACGGGAAAAATCGGCCATCTTGAGTACTGGTGCCTGTATCATCATTTGCTTGAGTTGATCAAAAGCCCGTTGTTGCTGATCTGTCCACTGAAAAGTAGTTGTGGGGGATGTCAAATCTGTTAATGGTGCTGTAAGCTTGCTGTAGTCTTGAATAAAACGTCGACAGAAGACTGTAAACCCCAAAAATTCTCTGAGTTGTGCAAGCTTAGTAGGGGGTTGCCATTTGGTGACCGCCTGCACCTTCTTCGGATCAATTGCAATACCATCTGGTTTTATCAAAAAGCCCAAAAAATCTATCTGCTCAACTGCAAACTCGCACTTCTCTGGCTTAACATATAGTTGATGTTGGCGGAGGCGGGAGAAGACTTTGTGCAAGTGCTCCAAATGCTCCTCCAGGGTTTTGCTGTAAATCAAGACGTCATCAATATAGATGATTACAAAGTCATCTAGGAAATCAATAAAAACTTTATCCATTAGTTCACAGAAGGTTGCTGGTGCATTGGTGAGTCCCTCAGGCATCACCAGCCATTCATAACTGCCATAACGGCTCCGAAAAGCTGTCTTTTCTTCGTCGCCTTCTGCTATGCGAATCTGATGATATCCCGACCTCAAGTCGAGACGCGTGAAGAACCGGGCACCTTGAAGCCGATCCAATAAATCATCAACAACAGGCACGGGATATCGATTTCTGACTGTGAATTTGTTGAGAGCCCGGTAATCTGTACATAGCCGGAGAGATCCATCCTTCTTCTTAACAAAAAGAACTGGGGCTCCATAGGGGGATCTACTTGGCCGCATGTGCCCAGAGGCTTCCATTTGACCAATCTGCTTCTTGAGCTCCACCAATTCCGTGCCTGTCATCCTGTAAATCGGCCCAGCTGGAGGTTGAATTCCTGGCACAAGGTTAATCTTATGATCAACACTTCTGCAAGGAGGCAACCCATCGGGTAAATGGTCAGGCATGACATCTTGAAACTGATTGAGGAGCTCTTGCACCTTGTCGTTACCTATGGTCCAGATGATCTGCTGAATGACTGGGTCTTCTTGAATTAGGCGTGTAATGCAAAGACGTAACTGTCCCCCATGTTTCAATTCTTTTTCTAGCTGCTTAGCCTTAATTTCTGACATAGATGAGAGTGGATTTTGATCCGGAATTGGGTGATGTTGAGTATCTGCATCCCCTGTGAAGATTGGGATGGGAACGGGTTGGGGTGGAGAAATCGATTCCTGATGTTGTTGAGGAATTTCGGGCTTTGTAGGTATGTCTTGCCGCTGGAGCCAAAAGCACCTATGAGGGTTATGGTGCACTGCTGCCCGAAGAACTGTGGATGACCCTTGCTTGACTGGTGTATGCCTCTGAGGTAACTGTTTGGGAACCCATTTGTGTGTATAATTAGTACGAATAGTAGAAAGTGAGGGACTCACCCGGTTATTGTTGAAATAAGTAGTCACTGGGATTGGCGATGAAGAGCTAGCAGGATCGTGAGACCTGCGACGAAAGTATGGAACCCACACCACTGTGGTTGGGGTTTGAAGATAAATCTTGTTTCTTTGCATCCCCAAAATTTGCACCACGTGATGATCTACCCAATCCATTCCTAAAATGCCCTCAAACCCATCCATGGGTACAACAATGAAGTTTAACTTTGCTCGCCACTGCCCAATTTGTACTAGAACATCCTTTGCCATTTCACAAGCTTTATAGTTTCCCTGCACAAATGAAACTTCAAGCCCAGACGCCCTCGAGAGGCTGACGCCCAGGCGCGCTGCTACCTGCGGTGAAAGAAAATTATGTGTGGCACCTGTGTCCACCATTAAATTTTGCGAAATGTCTTCCACTGCTGCCTGAACATACATGTTGTTAATGCGAGGAATAAAAACAGGCATGGTAGTAGAGGTGTTCGCCTCAACAGCGCCCACTCTAGCTTTCTGATCCCAATCCTTGCCGTCTTCTTCAATTTGTGTAATGTGAACTGTGGATGGGGGCAACGTGGTATTAGCTTGAACATAAGCTGCCCGAGATCCACTTGTTGATGCTGTTGCCCCTTTTGAACAGTCGCGAGCGAAGTGAGGCCCTCCACATAAATTACATGCGATGGGGCCTCCCCTTCCTCTATATCCACTAGAGTAACCCCCTCGTGAGGAAAAATTACTTCGACCACCTCCTCCACCTATAGATCTGAAAGTTGTAGATGTACTAGCAGGGCTGGAGTCGGTCCTTGTGCCTTCAGTATACTCAATTCGAAGGGGTTGTTGATTTGACCATCCCGTTTCTGCACTAGGATTAGCTTGATTGAACCCTTGAGTTGTTCTTGGAGCCCATGATGTGCCACTCGAAGATGTATTACGCATGGAGCCGGCTTGCCTACCTTCAAAATCCATTAGCCTTTCAGCCATATTCATAGCCTCTGCAACTGTGGCTGGCTCCTGCTTTTCTATTTCTTGACGAGCCCACCGTTGCAAACCATATAAAAAACCATGTAGCTTTGTCGTCGGATCCATGTCGTGAAGCTGAAGCATAAGAGATCGGTATTTTTGAATGTAATCCCTCATTTTTCCAGTATACTGCTTGAGGAACCGCCATTCGTCTCTGACTTTGAATGGCTCATTCTTGGGAACAAAGTAATCGATCATCGCTTTTTGTAGATCTTCCCAAGAAAGTTTACCCCCCTGCTGTTCCTCCTCAAACATAAGCCACTTAGCCGCGTCTCCATCTAATAATTGAGCTGCTGCGAGACCTTTGCGACGGCTTGAAATTTTCATTAATTTCAGGTACCCATCCACCTCACGGATCCATCTGTTTAGACTGACAGAGTCTCTTTCTCCTTTATATTTGTTCGGAGGTTGTGGTTTAAATTTTCCTAAATCATCCGAAGATGAATCATCCCGATCTCTTCTGTCTTTTTTTCTGCGTCTTCTATGTGGTTCAACCTCATTATCTGTTTCAGCTTGAATTTTTCCCATAGCTTTGGGCAACATTGTGGCCAAAAGATCTTGCATCATACCCCTCATGGCCTCAATAGAGTTGGGTTCCCTATGGAACGCCACTCTTTCCTTCAGTGCTGCATCCAAATCATCCTCATGTTCCGTTGGGTACTCTTCCCCAACCTCCATTTGAGGTTTACTAGCCCCAATTCCAAGGGCTACTGAGATTTCATCTCGTTCCTCTCTAGCCGCACTTTTATTTCTGTTGCGTCCACCCATTTTTGATGACACAACTAGCTTTCCACTATGATCACTCCCACGCCTGTAGAAGGACCTGCCTTCGCGTGAGGAGAGGCTCTGATACCAAGTGTTACACACTATGAGTGCGTAAGGTAATTATCCCCAAGTTGACTTTGGCACAACATAACACGTCACGTCACAACACGTCACGACGCGTCACGGCACGGTGCGACGCGACACGGCACGGCACGGCACGACACGGCACGACACGACACGGCACGGCACGGCACGGCACGGCACGGCACGACACGACACGGCACGGCACGTCACAACACAACACAACACGATTGCAAGATAAGAGAGTAAGAGAGTTTTGAGAATGAGAGTGAGAAGATGTTTTAGATTGAGAAGGATTTACAAGGAACGGGTAATTCGAAGATGGCGCAACACGCTACCAATTCTCGTCTCAACACCGTTTGGTAAGGAAGCAAGAGTATGCTCCCTTATAGGTGTTGTCACGAACCACCCCGGGTCCGCCTTGGGGTGGGGAGAGACCCAACCCCGAAAGCCCGCGTCAAGGGGAATCACCCACCTATCGGCGTGCTCACAAGCATGCGGAAGCGAATCTCAACATATCACAAGTAAACGCCAAGATGCACGGGGCTAAAAACGAAGGGCCCCTCTTGAGGGCCCGAGTATATTGCGAAGGCGGCACGAAGGCTCGCGAAGGTAACACGGCGCGAAACGCGCAAGGCACAAGGTTCGCGGGCACGCGATGGCGCAATATCAACCTGCTCACCAACACGACGTGACACCGCGGGTGGGGTAAGGACTCATGGAGCTCACATCCCCCATACACACCCCCCCTTGCTGAACTCGATGTCCTCATCGAGTCCTTACAAAAACCATCTGAGGTTGAGCAAGGAGTTGGTAATGCATGGTCAAAAGTTCGGGGGTCTTAACACGCCTCACTATCAAGGCGGCCAGTGTCTATCCCGCTAGACTCATACTTAACCAAAATTTCGGGGGTCTTTGCCGACTCGCTATCAAGCCGACCAGGGTCTACCCGCTAGGTGCCATGCCCACTGACTCGATTACAAGTGCGGAACATGGTCTTTCGGACTCGAAGTAAGGTAAACCACCCACGGACTCAATTACAAGTGTGGAGTGGTCCCGGGACATAGACTAGGAAGAAAACTTTTATTGAGCACTTCAATCCCTCCACCTGCTGACCAATTTACAAACACAGAGTGGAAGGTAACCCGGTTGGGGTCCTGGCAGTATGAGTGCGCAGACCATGCCAGAGGGACTTGGGGCAAGGCAGGAGGCTCAGCTGGGAGCGTGCCATGCCATGAATGCAAGGGCCCAAGAGGTGGCACCTTGCGGAACGTGGCCCCGTTTGGCCTGATCTGTCAATCCGCGTACAAGGTAAGAGAGAGCATTTGCCCACGCTGGAGTGGACGCATCTCCCCTTCTGCATGAGGCAGCATTCAGCCACCGCGGGGTGACCGCATACCTCAATGTCTTCTTAGGGGTGCACTGTGGAGTTGCACCCCCCCTTGAGAGGTGAAGGGCCTTAATCGCCCGGATCTTCTTCTTGATGCGCGCTTTCTTGAGTAGGGCCTTGATTGCCCAGATTGGCGCTTTGGCACTTTGAGCTGTCTTCTTGAAGAAGAGCCCACACTGCCCTCTTTCGAAGGTAGCATGTCTCTTTGCGCAGAAGGCGCGATCCCAGCATGTTGCACCAGCCGTCTTCATCCGCTTGGACCTTCCTGGGTCGGGAGCACCGTGTACAGGGACGCACCGAGGGGCATACGGTGTTGCTGCATGCCTTCTTGCGCGTCGCGAGAGATCCATTTCTCCCGCATCAAACACCCTGCCTCTCGTTGGAGCACACCTGGACGCCGAAAGAGGAGGAGGGGGTTCGTCCTGAGTGGACTGGATATTCGGAGCGCCTGAACAAAGCAAGGTGACTTGACGGGTTGCATCAAATCGCCTAGCCTGCAGTGCAAGGGACATCCTCCCTGCGGTCAAAACCATTGGGCCTTTGTCACCCAGATACATCGTTACTCGGATTGATTTAGGTAGGCAGCCCTCGGGCAGATCCATCGTCCATGTCATGCCTACATGTATGTTATGGCCCTTGATGGCCAGCTCTTGCGTTGAGGTTCCTTGGGCAAGTAGCAAGGTCAAATGCATAGCATCAAACCTCCTAGCCTGCATAGCGCGAGCCATAGACTGCGCCGTCACAACTTGGAATTGGCCCTCAGAGACCATATTATACAATAAGGCACATAAGGTTGGAGGTGGATTCACGTTGTGCCCCAGCACAAGTTCACCCACATCGTGTCGGGACCTTGGCATGTCCAGATCTGTCTTTGGGTCGCAAGTTCGGGCTAAGACTTCACTCCTAGCTCGTTCCAACCTATCTCGCTCCATAACGAGCTGCATCCATCGTGAATGACCTGGAGGGTGAAGCCTCCTTGGAACCGACTTGGTTGGATCATGCAGCCAGCCTACTACGATGATCTCACCAAGAAGATTACACCCCTTTGGTCCAGAGACCGGAATGGGCTTGAACGCGCGTGCGGGCCTTTCAGGCAAGGGGATCTCCTTGAAATTCACCTTCATGGGGAGCACGGACTCTGCGTCGACGTGTAACTCTGCCACTTGGGTTCCATTCACAAAGACCCATTCACCATGATCGGTCCAAACAAGAGGCATCCCAGCAGTTGCCTCAGCTTTGCTGTGTGAGGGCTCGGTCACCTCTGAATCAGCCATTTGAGCACAAAGGGTTATCTCCTCATCACGTTCATAGGAGTGGATGGTCACTTGCGGAGCAAATGTCACCCGACGTCTCCCAGACACGGATTCGGATTGAGGTGTTGGAGTTGACTCGGAAGTCTCATCCTTCACCTCGGGACAGGGCGTAAGGTTCACAGGTTTCGCCTGCGCTTTGATCTTCTTTCTCTTCTTGGAGCTCAGCTTGACTCCTTCTGTCCTGTCGCCTGCTGCTGAGGGTGTGACCGTTTCTTTATTCTCCTGGCACAGGGAGATGGCAAGATTTCCATCATTTGCCTTGGGGTTGGCCTTTGGTTTAGTCTCGTGGCTCCGCGAGTCTTCCGCTGCGCGACTCTGAGGTGTTGCAGCATCAGGGTTGGCCATTGGTTTATTCTCGTGGCTCCGCGAGTCTTCAGCTGCGCGACTTTGGGGTCTTGCAGCCTCGGTGGGGGTTGCCATTCATTTATACTCCTGGCTCAGGGAGTTCTTCTTCTTCTTTGCGATCTTCTGATGGGGCTCATGGTAGGGGGCCGTTGGTTTATCCTCCCGGCGTAAGGAGCTTGCTTGGTATTCTTCTTTGGCATGGGGGTTGCCCGTTTGTTTAGCCTCCCGGTGCAAGGAGTCTTCTCGGTGCTTGCTCTGCATGTTGGCCATTCCTTTACTCTCCCGGCTCAAGGAGACCTTCTGATCTTTCGTTGGGGCATAGGCCGTTCGTTTATCCTCCCGGCTCAAGGAGTCTTCTCGCTGGAACGCTTCAGGGTCGGCCATTCGTTTTCCCTCCCGGCTCAAGGAGTCTTGTTTCCCATCCACGTCCTGAGTAAGAGTTATTTTTCCGTGGACCTCATAACCACGTGCCCGGCCTGTATGTGAAGGTTGGGGCGAGAGGGTGGCATAGCCAGATGAGTGGTCACGAGAGCTCGAACCCGGCTCCGTGCCATGGTGGGAGTCACACTCACGAGAGCTCGAACTCGGCTCCGTGTGGACCGGGATATCTTTCTTCTTCTTCTGGGCCTCAGCCCAACTCAGCATGATCTTGGCCCTTACGGCCTTTCGAGAAAAACTTGGGGCCCTTGGCCCGTCATCATCCTCACTTGACTCCGCAGAGTCTCCAGTCCAGTCGCTGTAGTCGTCACTCGAGCTCGAACTCGGCTGAGTGCGATGAGGGGAAGTCGGGGTCGACATGGTCACCTGCTCTTGAGTAGTAGGAGGAGGTGGGTTGGCCTTTTGGAGTGCTAAACTCGGCATTGCGCCAGCCGCGATCTCCGCACCATAATCCCTTGCGATCCCCCGTTTGAGGTTGCTTTCGAACTCCAGGGTATCCCAGTCTCCCGCTTCTATGAGGTGGTCGCACCATTCCTCTATTCTAGCATTCAGATTTTTCAAGTCAGCACGGTTCCATGCGAGGTCGCTAGTAACCTCATCGATGCGCCGGTCCAGGTCCGACAGCACCGAGCCAAGGGGCTTTTCACTACCCTTGAGTAGATCCACCTTGGTCTTCCATTCTGCCCTTCTTTTAGATTCCAACGTTGAGTGATCTAGTAGGAGCTGCCTCTTCTCGGCATACATCCGTTCGATCTCATCTTTTAGCATAGATGCTTTAGACTTCACCTTGGGGGCCATTTCACGGTCCAGGTTTCGCCTCCCGGAGGGCATTGGAGCACCTACCGCGGAGTTTGCTCTGATACCAAGTGTCACGAACCACCCCGGGTCCGCCTTGGGGTGGGGAGAGACCCAACCCCGAAAGCCCGCGTCAAGGGGAATCACCCACCTATCGGCGTGCTCACAAGCATGCGGAAGCGAATCTCAACATATCACAAGTAAACGCCAAGATGCACGGGGCTAAAAACGAAGGGCCCCTCTTGAGGGCCCGAGTATATTGCGAAGGCGGCACGAAGGCTCGCGAAGGTAACACGGCGCGAAACGCGCAAGGCACAAGGTTCGCGGGCACGCGATGGCGCAATATCAACCTGCTCACCAACACGACGTGACACCGCGGGTGGGGTAAGGACTCATGGAGCTCACATCCCCCATAG
Source organism: Lygodium microphyllum (assembly GCF_053477565.2). Lineage (NCBI taxonomy): Eukaryota > Viridiplantae > Streptophyta > Polypodiopsida > Schizaeales > Lygodiaceae > Lygodium > Lygodium microphyllum. The sequence goes on along the minus strand of NW_028229613.1, from coordinate 66,907 downwards.
GTGTTTTCGGCTCCAACGGCAAGGCATACCTACAAAGCCCGAAATTTTCCTTTGGGGGGGGGGGGGGGGGGGGGGAGGGCGCCTCGCGACATGGCGTGTTGAGGGGGGGAGGGGGGGCCGAATTTTGGAGGGGGGGGGGGGGGGGCGCCGAATTTTGAAGGTGGGGGGGGGGCCGAAATTTTGAGGGGGGGGGGTGGGGGGGGGGAGGGGGGGGGCCGAATTTTTGAGGGGGGGGGGGGGGAGGGGGGGGGGTTGGTGTGTGTAGAGAGGGGCCGAATTTTGAAGGGGGGGGGGGGGGGGGCGAATTTTTGAGGGGGGGTGGGGGGGGGAGGGGTGGTGTGGTGTGTGTTGAGAGGGGGGGGGGGGGGGGGGCAGAATTTTTGAGCGGGCGTCATGGTGGGTGGGTGGGTGTGTTAAGGGGAGGGGAGCACGTCGCGTCGTCATGTCAACACACACCACACCACCCCTCTCCCCCCCTCAAAAATCCCCCCCCCTCAACACACACCACACCACCCCTCCCCTTCCCCCCCTCCAAATTTCGCCCCCCCCTCAAAACACACCACCCCACCCCTCCCCCCCCCCCCCCGCCCCCAAAAAATTCGCCCCCCCCCCAACACACACCACCCCACCCCCCCCCCCCAAAAAATTCGGCCACCCCCCTCAACACACACCACACCACACCACACCACCCCTCCCCCCCCCCCCCAAAAATTCGCCCCCCCCCCCTCAATACACACCTCCCCCCCCCGCCCCCAACACACACCACCCCTCCCCCCCCCCCAAAAATTCGCCCCCCCCCCTCAATACACACCTCCCCACCCTTCCCCCCCCCCTCAACACACACCACCCCTCCCCTTCCCCCCCTCCAAATTTCGCCCCCCCCTCAACACACACCACCCCACCCCTCCCCCCCCCCCTCCAAATTTCGCCCCTTCTCCCGCCCAAAAATTCGCCCCCCCCCCCCCCCCCCCCCTCAACACACACCACACCACACCACCCCTCCCCCCCACCCCCCTCAACACACACCAACCCACACCACCCCTCCCCCCCCCCTCAACACACACCACCCCACGCCCCCCCCCCCCCAACACACACCACACCACCCCTCCCCCCCCCTCAAAAATTCCCCCCCCCCTCAACACACAAAACACCACCCCTCCCCCCCCCCCCTCAAAACACACCACACCACACCACCCCTCCCCCCCCCTCCAAATTTTGCCCCCCCCCCTCAACACACACCACACCACACCACCCCTCCCCCCCCCTCCAAAATTCACCCCCCACCCCCCTCAACACACACCACCCCACACCTCCCCTCCCCCCCCCCCAAAAATTTCCCCCCCCCCCTCAACACACACCACCACATCCCCCCCCCTCAACACACACCACACCACCCCTCCCCCCCCTCAAAAATCCCCCACCCCCTCAACACACAAAACACCACCCCTCCCCCCCCCCTCAAAAATCCCCCCCCCCCCAACACACACCACACCACACCACACCACACCTCCCCCCCCCCTCCAAATTTTGCCCCCCCCCCCCCCAAAAATCCCCCCCCCACCTCAACACACACCACACCACACCACACCAACCCTCCCCTTCCCCCCTCCAAATTTCGCCTTCCCCTCAACACACACCACCCCACCCCTCCCCCCCCCCCAAAAATTCGCCCCCCCCGTCCAAATTTCGCCCCTTCCCCCCCCAAAAATTCCCCCCCCCTCAACACACACCACACCACACCACCCCACACGACGCCTCCCCCCCCTCAAAAATTCCCCCCCCCCTCAACACACACCACACCACACCACCCCTCCCCCCCCCTCAAAAATCCCCCCCCTCAACACACACCACACCACCCCTCCCCTTCCCCCCCTCCAAATTTCGCCCCCCCCTCAACACACACCACCCCACCCCTCCCCCCCCCCCCGCCCCCAAAAAATTCGGCCCCCCCCCCCCAACACACACCACCCCACCCCCCCCCCCCCCAAAAATTCGGCCACCCCCCTCAACACACACCACACCACACACCCCCTCCCCCCCTCCAAAATTTGCCCCCCCCCCCCCCCCCCCCGCCCCCAACACAAACCACCCCTCCCCCCCCCCCAAAAATTCGCGCCCCCCCCCCCCCTCAATACACACCTCCCCACCCCCCCCCCCTCAACAAACACCACACCACCCCTCCCCCCCCCTCAAAAATCCCCCCCCCCCCCCCTCAACACACACCACACCACACCACCCCTCCCCCCCCCCCCCCAAAAAATCCCCCCCCCCCGCCCCCCTCAACACACACCACCCCACCCCCCCCCCCACAACACACACCACACAACCCCTCCCCCCCCCCTCAAAAATTCCCCGCCCCCCCCTCAACACACACCACACCACCCCTCCCCCCCCCTCAAAAATCCCCCCCCCCCCTCAACACACACCACACCACACCACACCACCCCTCCCCCCCCCCCCCACCTCCAAATTTTGCCCCCCCCCCCAAAAAGATTGGCCCCCCCCCTCAACACACACCACACCACACCACCCCTCCCCCCCCCTCCAAAATCCCCCCCCCCCTCAACACACACCACCCCACCCCCCCCTCAACACACACCACACCACCCCTCCCCCCCCTCAAAAATCCCCCCCCCTCAACACACACCACACCACCCCTCCCCTTCCCCCCCTCGAAATTTCGCCCCCCCCTCAACACACACCACCCCACCCCTCCCCCCCTGCCCCAAAAATTCGCCCCCCCCCCTCAACACACACCACACCACACCACCGCTCCCCCCCCCCCCCTCCAAAATTCGCCCCCCCCCAAAAATTTCCCACCCCTCCCCCCTCAACACACACCACCCCACCCCCCCCCCCAACACACACCACACCACCCCTCCCCCCCCCCCTCAACACACACCACACCACCCCTCCCCCCCCCCCCCCCGCCCCCAAAAAATTCGCCCCCCCCCCCCCCCAAACACACACCACTCCACCCCCCCCCCCCCAAAAAAATTCGGCCACCCCCCTCAACACACACCACCCCACACCACCCCTCCCCCCCCCTCCAAAATTCGCCCCCCCCCCCCCAAAAAAATTCGGCCACCCCCCTCAACACACACCACCCCACACCACCCCTCCCCCCCCCTCCAAAATTCGCCCCCCCCCCCCCCCCCCCTCAACACACACCACCCCACCCCCCCCCCTCAACACACACCACACCACCCCTCACCCCCAAAAAATTCGGCCACCCCCCTCAACACACACCACACCACCCCTCCCCCCCCCCCAAAATTCGCCCCCCCCCCCCCTCAATACACACCTCCCCACCCTTCCCCCCCCCCCCTCAACACACACCACACCACACCACACCACCCCTCCCCTTCCCCCCCTCCAAATTTCGCCCCCCCCTCAACACACACCACCCCACCCCTCCCCCCCCCCTCCAAATTTCGCCCCTTCTCCCCCCCAAAAATTCCCCCCCCCCCCCCCCTCCCTCAACACACACCACACCACACCACCCCTCCCCCCCCACCCCCCTCAACACACACCACCCCACACCACCCCTCCCCCCCCCCAACACACACCACCCCACCCCCCCCCCCCCCCAACACACACCTCACCACCCCTCCCCCCCCCTCAAAAATCCCCCCCCCCCCCCTCAACACACAAAACACCACCCCTCCCCACCCCCCTCAAAACACACCACACCACACCACCCCTCCCCCCCCCTCCAAATTTTGCCCCCCCCCCCCCCCTCAACACACACCACCACATCCCCCCCCCCTCAACACACACCACACCACCCCTCCCCCCCCCTCAAAAATCCCCCCCCCCCCCCTCAACACACAAAACACCACCCCTCCCCCCCCCCCCTCAAAAATCCCCCCCCCCCCCCCCAACACACACCACACCACACCACCCCTCCCCCCCCCCCCTCCAAATTTTGCCCCCCCCCCAAAAAATTGGCCCCCCCCTCAACACACACCACCCCTCCCCCTCCCCTCCAAAATTCGCCCCCCCCACCCCTCAAAAATCCCCCCCCCCCCCCCCCAACACACACCACACCACACCACACCAACCCTCCCCTTCCCCCCTCCAAATTTCGCCTTCCCCTCAACACACACCACCCCACCCCTCCCCCCCCCCCCCAAAAATTCGCCCCCCCCCGTCCAAATTTCGCCCCTTCCCCCCCCAAAAATTCGGCCCCCCCCCTCAACACACACCACCCCACACCACGCCTCCCCCCCCTCAAAAATTCCCCCCCCCCCCTCAACACACACCACACCACACCACACCACCCCTCCCCCCCCCTCAAAAATCCCCCCCCCTCAACACACACCACACCACCCCTCCCCTTCCCCCCCTCCAAATTTCGCCCCCCCCTCAACACACACCACCCCACCCCTCCCCCCCCCGCCCCCAAAAAATTCACCCCCCCCCCCAACACACACCACCCCACCCCCCACCCCCCCAAAAATTCGGCCACCCCCCTCAACACACACCACACCACACACCCCCTCCCCCCCTCCAAAATTCCCCCCCCCCCCCCCGCCCCCAACACAAACCACCCCTCCCACCCCCCCCCAAAAATTCGCGCCCCCCCCCCCCCCCCTCAATACACACCTCCCCACCCCCCCCCCCCCAACACACACCACCCCACCCCCCCCTCAACACACACCACACCACCCCTCCCCCCCCCCTCAAAAATCCCCCCCCCCCTCAACACACACCACACCACCCCTCCCCTTCCCCCCCTTGAAATTTCGCCCCCCCCTCAACACACACCACCCGACCCCTCCCCCCCGCCCCAAAAATTCGGCCCCCCCTCCAAATTTCGCCCCTTCCCCCCCCAAAAATTCGCCCCACCCCCCTCAACACACACCACACCACACCACCGCTCCCCCCCCCCCTCCAAAATTCGCCCCCCCCCCAAAAATTTCCCACCCCTCCCCCCTCAACACACACCACCCCACCCCCCCCCCCCCCAACACACACCACACCACCCCTCCCCCCCCCCCCCCCTCAACACACACCACACCACCCATCCCCCCCCCCCCCCTCCCTCAACACACACCACACCACCCCTCCCCCCCCCCGCCCCCAAAAAATTCGCCCCCCCCCCCGCCAACACACACCACTCCACCCCCCCCCCCCCAAAAAATTCGGCCACCCCCCTCAACACACACCACACCACACAACACCACCCCTCCCCTTCCCCCCCTCCAAATTTCACCTTCCCCTCAACACACACCACCCCACCCCTCCCCCCCCCCAAAAATTCGCCCCCCCCGTCCAAATTTCGCCCCTTCCCCCCCCAAAAATTGCCCCCCCCCCCCCTCAACACACACCACGCCACACCACCCCTCCCCACCCCCCCCCCTCAACACACACCACCCCACACCACCCCTCCCCCCCCCCCCCCCCTCAACACACACCACACCACACCACCCCTCCCCTTCCCCCCCTCCAAATTTCGCCCCCCCCTCAACACACACCACCCCACCCCTCCCCCGCCCCCGCCCCCAAAAAATTCACCCCCCCCCCAACACACACCACCCCACCCCCCCCCCCCCAAAAATTCGGCCACCCCCCTCAACACACACCACACCACACCACCCCTCCCCCCCCCTCCAAAATTTGCCCCCCCACCCCCCGGCCCCAACACACACCACCCCTCCCCCCCCCCCCAAAAATTCGCCCCCCCCCCCCTCAATACACACCTCCCCACCCTTTCCCCCCCCCCTCAACACACACCACACCACCCCTCCCCCCCTCTCAAAAATCCCCCCCCCCCCTCAACACACACCACACCACCCCTCCCCTTCCCCCCCTCCAAATTTCGCCCACCCCTCAACACACATTACCCCACCCCTCCCCCCCCCCCCAAAAATTCGCCCCCCCCGCCCCTCAACACATACCACCCCACACCACACCACCCCTCCCCCCCCCCAAAAAAATCCCCCCCCCCCCCCCCCGCCCTCAACACACACCACCCCCCCCCCCCCTCAACACACACCACACCACACCACCCCTCCCCCCCCCCCCCTCAACACACACCACACTACACCACACCACCCCTCCCCTTCCCCCCCTCGAAATTTCGCCCCCCCCTCAACACACACCACCCCACCCCTCCCCCCCCGCCCCAAAAATTCGCCCCCCCCTCCAAATTTCGCCCCTTCCCCCCTCGTCACTCCCCCACCCAACCCAACCCCGCGTCACCCCCATGACACGGCACACCCCCCCACCCCACCGCACCCCCCCACGACGCCCCCCCCGCACCCCACCTCGAAAAACCCCGCTCCCTCCACGCCACACCACAAATGCCTCCGAAAACCCCGCTCGACCCACCCCACCCCGCGTCACCCGCCCACGACATGGCGCACCCCCCACCCCACCGCACCCCCCAACGACGCCGCCCCGCACCCCACCTCGAAAAACCCCGCTCCCTCCATACCACCCCACCACGCCTCCGAAAACCCCGCTCGACCCACCCCACCTCGCGTCAGCCCCCCACGACACGGCACACCCCCCACACCCCACCGCACCCCCCCACGACGCGGCGCATATCCCCCCCCCCGCACCCCACCTCGAAAAACCCCGCTCGACCCACCCAACCCCGCGTCACCCCCCCAGGACACGGCGCACCCCCCCACCCCACCGCACCCCCCCACGACGCGGCGCATATCCCCCCCCCCCCGCACCCCACCTCGAAAAACCCCGCTCGACCCACCCCACCCCGCGTCACCCCCCCACGACACGGCGCACCCCCCCACCCCACCACACCCCCCCACGACGCCCCCCCCCCGCACCCCACCTCGAAAAACCCCGCTCCATCCACGCCACACCACCACGCCTCCGAAAACCCCGCTCGACCCACCCCACCCCGCGTCTCCCCCCCAGGACACAGCGCACCCCCCACCCCACCGCACCCCCCAACGACGACGCCCCGCACCCCACCTCGAAAAACCCCGCTCCCTCCATACCACCCCACCACGCCTCCGAAAACCCGGCTCGACCCACCCCACCTCGCGTCAGCCCCCCACGACACGGCACACCCCCCACACCCCACCGCACCCCCCCACGACGCGGCGCATATTCCCCCCCCCCCGCACCCCACCTCGAAAAACCCCACTCGACCCACCCAACCCCGCGTCACTCCCCCAGGACACGGCGCACCCCCCCACCCCACCGCACCCCCCCACGACGCGGCGCATATCCCCCCCCCCCCCTCGCACCCCACCTCGAAAAACCCCGCTCGACCCACCCCACCCCGCGTCACCCCCCCACGACACGGCGCACCCCCCCACCCCACCGCACCCCCCCACGACGCCCCCCCCGCACACCACCTCGAAAAAGCCCGCTCCCTCCACGCCACACCACCACGCCTCCGAAAACCCCGCTCGACCCACCCCACCCCGCGTCTCCCCCCACGACATGGCGCACCCCCCCACGACGCCCCCCCGCACCCCACCTCGAAAAACCGCGCTCCCTCCAGAGCACCCCACCTCTCCTCCAAAAACCCCGCTTGACCACCCCAACCCCGCGTCACTCCCCCACGACACGGCGCCCCACCTCGAAAAACCCCGCTCCCTCCACAGCACCCCACCTCTCCTCCAAAAACCCCGCTTGACCACCCCAACCCCGCGTCACTCCCCCACGACACGGCGCACCCCCCCACCCCACCGCACCTCGAAAAACCCCGCGTCACCCCCCACGACGCCCCCCCGCACCCCACCTCGAAAAACCCCGCTCCCTCCACAACACCCCACCTCTCCTCCAAAAACCCCGCTTGACCACCCCAACCCCGCGTCACTCCCCCATGACACGGCGCACCCCCCCACGACGCCCCCCCCGCACCCCACCTCGAAAAACCCCGCTCCCTCCACACCACCCCGCCACGCCTCCAAAAAACCGCGCTCGACCCACCCCACCCCGCGTCACGGCGCACCCCCCACCCCAGCGCACCCCCCCATGACGCCCCCCCCCCACCCCACCTCGAAAAACCGCGCTCCATCCACAGCACCCGACCTCTCCTCCAAAAACCCCGCTCGACCAACCCCACCCCGCGTCTCCCCCCCACGACACGGCGCACCCCCCCACGACGCCCCCCCGCACCCCACCTCGAAAAACCGCGCTCCCTCCACAGCACCCCACCTCTCCTCCAAAAACCCCGCTCGACCACCCCCACCCCGCGTCACCCCCCACGACGCCCCCCCGCACCCCACCTCGAAAAACCCCGCTCCCTCCACACCACCCCGCCACGCCTCCAAAAAACCGCGCTCGACCCACCCCACCCCGCGTCACGGCGCACCCCCCACCCCAGCGCACCCCCCCCACGACGCCCCCCCCCCACCCCACCTCGAAAAACCGCGCTCCATCCACAGCACCCCACCTCTCCTCCAAAAACCCCGCTCGACCAACCCCACCCCGCGTCTCCCCCCCACGACACGGCGCACCCCCCCACGACGCCCCCCCGCACCCCACCTCGAAAAACCGCGCTCCCTCCACAGCACCCCACCTGTCCTCCAAAAACCCCGCTCGACCACCCCCACCCCGCGTCACCCCCCACGACGCCCCCCCGCACCCCACCTCGAAAAACCCCGCTCCCTCCACAGCACCCCACCTCTCCTCCAAAAACCCCGCTCGACCACCCCAACCCCGCGTCACTCCCCCACGACACGGCGCACCCCCCCACCCCACCGCACCCCCCCACGACGCCCCCCCGCACCCCACCTCGAAAAACCGCGCTCCCTCCACAGCACCCCACCTCTCCTCCAAAAACCCCGCTCGACCACCCCCACCCCGCGTCACCCCCCACGACGCCCCCCCGCACCCCACCTCGAAAAACCGCGCTCCCTCCACAGCACCCCACCTCTCCTCCAAAAACCCCGCTCGACCACCCCCACCCCGCGTCACCCCCCACGACGCCCCCCCGCACCCCACCTCGAAAAACCCCGCTCCCTCCACAGCACCCCACCTCTCCTCCAAAAACCCCGCTTGACCACCCCAACCCCGCGTCACTCCCCCATGACACGGCGCACCGCCCCACCCCACCGCACCCCCCCACGACGCCCCCCCGCACCCCACCTCGAAAAACCGCGCTCCCTCCACAGCACCCCACCTCTCCTCCCAAAACCCCGCTCGACCACCCCCACCCCGCGTCACCCCCCACGACGCCCCCCCGCACCCCACCTCGAAAAACCCCGCTCCCTCCACAGCACCCCACCTCTCCTCCAAAAACCCCGCTTGACCACCCCAACCCCGCGTCACTCCCCCATGACACGGCGCACCCCCCCACGACGCCCCCCCCGCACCCCACCTCGAAAAACCCCGCTCCCTCCACGCCTCCGAAAACCCCGCTCGACCCACCCCACCCCGCGTCACCCCCCCACGACGCCCCCGCGCACCCCACCTCGGAA
>NW_028229613.1:27500-47500 GCF_053477565.2 Lygodium microphyllum | reverse complement strand
AACCTAAGTTGAGTGTCTAGCAATTTGAACAACTCCTTCCACATATTGCTCATGAACCGAACATCCCGGTCAGAGACTATGGCCAAAGGCAACCCGTGGTATTTGAAGACCCGACTGAAGAAGAGTTGTGCCACCGTCGCCGCTGTGAGTGGAATAGTGGTGGGCACAAAATGTGCTTGTTTTGAAAAATAATCCACTACAACGAAGATAGCATTGTGCCCATGGGACTTTGGTAACTCCAGAATGAAGTCCATACTGATCACATCCCACGGGCGTGACGGTACTGGCATGGGTTGTAGCAGACCAGCCGGTCTCAGTCGTTGTGCCTTCACTAGCTGGCAGGTCGGGCAAGTTCTAACATATTCTATAACCTCCTCCCGCATCTTAGGCCAGAACAGATGTCTTTGTATTCTTTCTAGAGTCCTAGTCTGTCCTGTGTGCCCTGCCAGCTTGCAATCATGCGCCTCTTTAAGAATAGTCTTTTTGAGCTCCAGGTCATCTGGGATATAGAGTTTCTCACGCATGTATAGCAATCCCTCCTTCAATTCATACATCCCCCATGCTGTTCTTCCCTCAAGCAGATCTTCAATCAGCTTCTGCATCTCGTTGTCAGTTTGAGTAGACTGCTTTACAGCAGCCAAAAAATCACTTCGTGTTGAGAATGTCATGACTTGCAGCTCGGCCTTGCGGCTCAATGCGTCCGCCATTTTGTTAGCCGAGCCCGGTTTGTGCAGGATCTCCACATCAAAGTCAGCCAAAAAATCCTGCCACCTGGCTTGTTTGGGTGACAGCTTTGGCTGCGTCTGAAAATACTTCAAAGAGATATTGTCAGTATGCACTCTGGTGTGTTTATCCTGAACATAGTGTCGCCACTTCCGCAAACAATGAATCACTGCCAGCATTTCTTTCTCATGAGTAGACCATCTTCGTTCAGTAGGGGAAAACTTTTTGGACTCATAGTATATCGGATGACCATCCTGAATCAGCACTCCTCCTAAGGCATAATCCGAAGCATCCGTATGAATTTCAAACGGTTTGGTAAAATCCGGCATCTTAAGCGCTGGCGCTGAGCTCATAGCCCTCTTGAGTGTTTCAAAAGCCTCTTGCTCTCTTTCTCCCCATGAGAACTTTGTGTTGCTCCCCGTCAGTGCCGCCAATGGCCACGTGATTCCACTATACCCTTTTATAAACTTACGGCAGAAAACTGTAAAGCCCAAGAACTCTCTGACTTGCCGCGGTGTAGTCGGCGGCTGCCAGTTCTATACTGCCTCCACCTTTTTTGGATCCACGGCTACTTTTCCCTCCTTTACGATGAAGCCTAGAAACTCCACCTTTTTCACCGCAAATTCACACTTCTCTGGTTTGGCAAACAGCTTATGTTCCCGGAGTCTTTCCAGTACCTTTCTTACATGCTCCTTATGCTCTTCAAAGGTCTTGCTGAAAATCAAGAGATCATCAATGTATACTACGAGAAATACATCCAAAAAATCACCGAACGAGTTATCTACCAATGTGCAAAATGTTGGCGGTGCATTGGTCATGCCGAATCCCAACACGAGCCACTCAAAACTGCCATAGCGAGTACGAAAAGCTGTTTTCTCAATGTCTCCATCTGCTATTCGTATCTGATGATACCCTGAGCGTAAATCAATTTTTGTGAAGTATTTGGCTCCAGCCAGTCTATCCAACAAATCATCTACTAAGGGCATAGGATACCTATTACGGATTGTGATTTTGTTAAGTGCCCGGTAATCCACACATAATCTCATTGTTCCATCCTTTTTCCTGACAAACAACACTGGTGCCCCATAAGGTGAACGGCTCCTTCTAATAAAACCTGCTTCTAATAATTCATTAAGTTGCCTCTTCAACTCTGCCAATTCTTCATTTGTCATTCGGTAGGGTGGGCGCGCCGGCGGAGTAGCCCCCGGCACCAATTCTATCCTATGATCAACTGAACGCTTCGGGGGTAATCCCGGTGGTAACTTCTTTGGCATGACGTCCTTGAACTCTTCCAACACTTCCCTCACCCTGCTATCTCCTATCATCGGCTCTTTTTCTTCCTCTTCAGCTAGATCCATCGCTCGCATAATGCATAAGTGTACTGAGCTTCCCCTCTTCAACTCCTTCTCTACTTGTTTGGCACTGCACCATTGTGGCTGCTTACCTTTTTCTTTATTTATCTCCACTGGTTTGGTCTTATCATTCTGCTTGCTCCCGCTACTCTCCCCCTTTGTTGCTTTTACCTCCACCTGAGCCATCTTCCCTTTTTCTTCCCTTGCCACCTCTCCTCGCTTTGGGCTCACCTGCGGTTTCGGCCTATAATAGTTTATCGTCACTGTAGATCCATTCATATCTAGCACAATCTGGTTTGTTCCCTTTCCAAACATAGCCAAAACATATTTATCATACCATGTCAACCCCAAAATTGCTTCAAACTCATCCATTGGTACGATCACAAAATCCATCTTCGCCTTCCAATCTCCTAGCTGAATAAACACTCCATAAGCAATGCGTACATTTGACTCTTTACCTTGTCCAAAACTCACTGTGCAAGTCTCCAATTTTGACCACTTCTCTACCCCGACTTTCTTTGCCAGCTGCGGCGTCATAAAATTGTGAGTAGCTCCCGTGTCTATCATCAATCTCTGCTTGTGCGCGTTTACTATTCCATCCACATACAAGTGTTGAACTGCTGGTAATTTTGCTGCCAATAAACTCGCTCGCACTTGAAGTACTCCCACTTTGAGGCGCTCTGCCTCTCCTCCTGACCCCTTTGACTCATCCTCTTCCACTTCTGTGATTCTGACTCCCTGATTTGCTTCACTTCTATATTCTTGGTCCGATGCACTAGCTGCCGCCACTCGTGTTCTGCTCGTTCCTTGTGTTTGCGGACACTCTCTAGCAAAATGAGATCCTCCACAGGTAAAACATCCTCGTGGTCCTGTATTCCAATTTGAAAAGCCTCTACCTTGACTATACCCACTCCTTTCGCTATTCCACTGTGGCGCCGTGCCCCCCAGTCTTGGGTACTGCATGTTAGGGGGCCTGTACACTGATGGTGATGAAGCTACACTCTCCGCACCCCGATTCGTCTCTCCACCTCGATTCACTTCTCCACCTCGCCCCACCGGCGGTGTTCTCCATGTAGGTTGCGTTTGGTTTGTCGTATTAAACGATGCTCCTCTTCCTCCTCCTAGAGACCTCCTAAATTCCATATCTGCCAACCTCTCCGTCATCTCAAAAGCTTCTTTGATGTCTTCAGGTTCTTGCTTCTCTATCTCTCTACGGGCCCAATCTTGCAATCCATACAAAAATCCATGTAATTTACTCACCGCGTCCATATCCTGTAGTTGAAGCATGAATGCTCTGTATTTTGCTATGTACTCCCTCATCTTCCCCGTTTGTTGTTTTAGAGCTCGCCACTCATCTCTCACTTTAAATTTCTCATTCTTGGGGATAAAATAATTTCTAAGCTCCGCGCGCATCTCTTCCCAACCCATCACTCGTGTTTTTCCTTGTTCTATTCTATCTTTCTCTTTAGCCAACCACCAATCATAAGCCTGATCACCCAGATGCTGAGATGCTACTTCCCCCCGTTTCTTTGTGGGCACTTTCAGAATATTCATGTATTGTTGCATGAGATTCAGCCATCTCTCAAGAACTAAAGAATCCCTTTCTCCTTTATACTTCTCCGGAGGCGCTGGTTTGTACCTGCCATATTCTGCATCAGAATCTTCAGTTTCATATTTTGGCTCTTTTTTCTTCCCTTTGCTCCTTCTTTGTTGATCCCGATTCATATTCATCAACAATTGGGTCATCTGCACAAAAGCAGCTTGAAAATCCATGTTGCTTACTCCTACACCCGCCATGCTTCCCTCATCATCTTCATATTCCGTAGGTTCATCCAAATTCGGTGGTTCCCTTTCCTCATCCTCTTCAAACGGTCTTGACGCACCTTCTGCTTCTTTTCCTCTTTCTTTATCTCGGTCCCGGACCCTCGGCATTTTGCCGCCCTCACGCGTGATGAAATTTGCTTCTCGTGAGGTATGCTCTGATACCAAGTGTTATGATAGATCAAGCTCTCAACTCAAAGTCGGGCCAAAAGACAAGCCTTTCCAACTCCCCCAAACGTGCAAGGAGCCTTTTTGAAGGTAAAACGGACGTTTTTGGTGCTTACGCAAGAGCCAAGGGAGGAAACCCCGAGCCCTTCAAATAACCCCCTCACCTCTCAACCCAAGAAGAAACTAATCCCCCCCCTCACTTTTTCACTCAATCACTCACCTTCCCACCTATATTTTCCTGGAGGAAGCCCCGAGCCACTTAACCATGCCCAAGCGTGACGAGAATCAGCCCCACGCCGAGTCGCCACCAAGGAGGGCCAAGCCTCGAGTAAGGTACCTCCCCTATAGGTGTTGTAACAAAACTCCAAAACTCCCCAAAACATGCCTTGGCTCCAAAACACACCTCAACTCGGCATATCGCGTCCCTTGGGACTCAACACGGCACCATAACATGACATATCGCGTCACAACACGGTTTTCCCACTCAACATGGCACCACGGCACGGCATAGCCAAACACGCCACGGAGGGCGACACGGAAGGTAACACGCCACGGAAGGTAACACGACGCGGCACCGCGACACGGCCCAGCGCCGACACGACTCAACTGTCCACCTTGTTATCTCCCCCCATCGGGCAGGGAATTCCTCATGGCACTTGATATTTCTTGGTGCTTACGCAAGGACGCACCCCCGAAACCCTTTGTGGTAGCACAACACCCCACTCACCTCTCGCCCCATAAAATGACTACCCTTCCCCCTCACTCTCACTGTTTGCACTCACCATCCCCACTCACCTATGCCTGGGGGAAGCCCCGAGCCACTTAACCATGCCCAAGCGACACGCACTACGGCCCCATGCCGCGACGCGCCCAAGGAGAGCCAAGCCTCGAGTAGGGTACCTCCCCTATACACACCCCCCCTACAAAAAACTCGAAGCCCACTTCGAGTTGAGTAGGTATTAACAATTTGTTATTTACAAGAGTAATCCCAACACTCATACCTAACTTCAAAAAAGTGAAGGTAACTATATGAATGCCCCTACATAGTTATGCGCTCAAATATACTTACAAGGTTGTCTTGTGACGCCTTCACTTTGTTAGATCTTCCCCCAATGCTAAGATGTTGTGTCGGCGTCGTAAGCTCCTTTGTTTGTTGTGCTCCCTGTACTCGGATCTTTCGTTGCTGCTCCACTTGAGGACGTCGTGGTGATGTGCTTGAAGGCCACGTACCTCTTTGCCCTCCTTGTTCTGTCCATCGCGCTTGCATGAAGAAGTCCCTTGCTCCTCGCCTTGATTCTCGTTGGACTGCGCGATTCTATGTGATTCGTAGCAGGATAACTCTTCACTACAGTTGCGTAGCGTTTAGCTCGAAGTAAGTGATCCCACTGCGCAGCGCCACCCCTTGCTTTTCGCTTTCTCCTTCGAGTGCCCCATCTAGCACGGATCTTCGGGAATGCCTTTGTATAGCACGAACCTTTAGTCTTTGGGGTCGAGTGTCGGCGCGCCCTCCTAGTGCGATCAATTGCTCCCGCATGTTTTACCCTTCTCCTTTTTGCATAACTCTGCATACCAGTAGCGTGGAGAGGTAGCAAGCCTTGTTTAGCTAGATCCGACTTGATTGCCCGTTGGTGCTGAAAACCCGTGTGTCGGCCCTCTCTGACCTGATTCACTTTGGTGATGCGCACATGCATGCCGTGGCCATTGCTAATAGGTAGCGAAACTGCGCCTGCTTGCATTAAAAGGCCCTGATTGACCAGATTGAGTTGAATCACCTGCGTACAAGCTAGAGAGACTTGATGAGACCCATCAAACCGCCTAGCTTGAAGCGCGAGGGCCAGCTCCCTCGCTGTGTCCACCTCGACATGGCCCTGTACGGCCTGATTTTGCAAGTGGGACCAGAAAAGCTTGTACAAGTTGATATGCGATATTTTCGCATGTCGCCTTGCCCTGATAGCCAAATCCATTTCTTTGGCTGTGAGTAATGGCCTCTTGATGCCGGGACTAACCTTAGTGACCCAGGTTGAAACCAAGCCTTCACACCTGATTTCTGCACTTGTGTTGGGCTCCTCACTGAGCCGGATCTGTCCTTGCAAACCTGGAGGGTGAAGCCTCCGCGCAACCTGCTCGGCTTGATCGTGAAGCCAACCAACCACCACGATGTTACCCAACAGGTTGCACCCCCTTGGTCCCGAGACCGGAATGGGCTTGAATGTGTTTGTGGACTTCAAGATCAGAGTGGGTTTCCTGAAAGACACTCTCATCCGAAGCGTAGGGTCCCCAGCCTCATGCACCTCAGCGACTTGAGTCCCCCTCAAGAGCGTCCATTCGTCACTATCTGTCCCTGCGAGGGGCGCCCCAGCACCCCTATCTTCCTTGCTGTATGAGGGCTTGTCTCCCTCTGATTCAGCCGATGTAGTCCCATCTTTTTGCTCCAAAGTTTTGTGTGAAAGTGTTTGTAGTTCTTGATTGGTATGTATATGATTCCCCTCTCCCGCTGCCTCAATATTTTGTGGTCTTTCGGTTTCCTCTGTCATCACCACCCCCTTCGCCCTGGGCCTTTTCACCACATCGTATTCATCTTGCTCTTCCGCACACGTCTCTGTCTTTTCCCTTTTTTCCTCACAGCCCTTCCCATCGTCACCTGCTCCTCTGGTTTCACTGTCCATCTCATCCACCCACTTGTCACAATACACGGCCATTTGTTTATACTCGCGGCTCACGAGTTCTTCAGTATCTCCCGTCTCCCTAGCCTCCACCTGTTCCTCAACCCATCCGGCACGTTCGTTTAGACTCGCGGCTCCACGAGTTTGATCTACCTCTTCCACTCTGCCTTCGGCCGTTTCTTTAGACTCGCGGCTCACGAGTTCTTCCCTCAACTCTGTTTCTCCATACACGGCCGTTCGTTTAGACTCGCGGCTCACGAGTTCTCCCTTCACCTCCATTTCACACACGGCCGTTTCTTTATCCTCGCGGCTCACGAGTATTATGCCTTCCCCCTCATCCTCTTCCCTGCACACGGCCGTTTGTTTATCCTCGCGGCTCACGAGTATTCTGCCTTCTCCTTCGCTCTCCACTCCGCACACGGCCGTTTCTTTATCCTCGCGGCTCACGAGTACCATGCCTTCTCCATTTCCTTCTCCACGCACGGCCGTTTCTTTATCCTCGCGGCTCACGAGTATTGTGCCGGCCATTAGTTTATCCTCGCGGCTCACGAGTACTATGCCTTCTCCCTTCTCCACTCCGCACACGGCCGTTTCTTTATCCTCGCGGCTCACGAGTACCATGCCTTCTCCATTTCCTTCTCCGCATCCGGCCGTTTCTTTATCCTCGCGGCTCACGAGTTCTTCTTTAGTCTCCATTTCGCATACGGCCGTTTGTTTAGACTCGCGGCTCACGAGTTCTTCCCCTGCCTCCACTTCTTCTAACCCCCGAGCTCCCAGCCCCTCCTGTCCTGGATTGTTTATACTCCCCCTAGGTTCAGGAGTCTCTGAATCGTCTGTCCTGATTTCTTTATACTCCCTCCAGGTGCAGGAGTCTTCAGCGCTACAAACACCCACTTCCTCAATCTTACCATTATCATAGTCATACCTTGCACATTCATCGAAAAATTCAAGTTGATCGCTATCTCTCCTGTCCCCATTCCCCGTTCTGCACTCCTCTAGGATCACTCCATCTGGTAGAAGATTTGATTCATCAACCATCTGCTCTTCCGCGCAATCTTCGATGAGAACTTCATCAAACATAATACCTGGCCCGCAGGCCTCTCTTTGTTCCCGTGGATACTCTCTGATCACAACTTTATTTATACTCTCTGACTCCGTTACGAGTTCTTCAGGTTGCTCCTCATCATATGGCCTATCAGCCCACCATTGCTCTGCTTGTCGTATTTCGCAGTCGTTATCACAAGAATATGGCCCGTAGGCCTCCTCTCTTTCTCCTTGCCCCCACTCGCTGTATTGTTCTTCGTGCTCGAACCTTTGTGATTGTGCATAGTAATCCGGGTTCCATTCTTGATCCCCTCTGGCCCACCTGTCCTCTTCTAACTCTTCTTCTTGATCTCCAAAGTAGGCTTCTTCAGGCTGGTCATAATATTCGTGGTAAGGCTCATTTGCCCCCCACTCCTCTTCTCTCCATTGCCTCGCCTCGCACGTCCCATCCTCTTCTGGTGCATCTTCAAATTGAGTAAAATCATTTTCCCTTTGAGCCCTCTCCCTTTGGTGTGCCTCTTGCATCATTTGTTGCCGTATCCTTCTTTCGGCCTCCCAATCTATCTGCTCATCTAAGTAAGTCTCATCCGTCCAAGCAGTTGGTTCATTTGTTATTGATTCATCATCTGATTCACTTAACACATCTGGTGGCTTGGTCTTTGCTCCACATTTCCCTTTCTGCTCTGCCAACCCTTTTTTCAATAAGTTCATCACCTGTAGTAAGTTTATACGTTCGGCATGACTCAATTGTCCCTCTGATATCAACCTTTCCCCCACTGTCAATTGGGCCTCTACTGCAGCGCACATGTCCCCTTCTTTCTCTACTTCACTTTCACTACTCTCACTATCAGACTCACTTTCCGTTTCTTTTTCCTGCCTTTTTGTGCTTGGGTTCTTCTGATTTGCCTGGAGTTTCATACTTTTTTCTTTCTCATCCGGCATACCCCCTTGTGCTACGATCTCTCCATATTCTTCGCTAATTTCCAACCTCAATTGTCTTTCTATATGTAATAAATCAAGATTCAAACATTTTCTGTGCTCTTCATACCACTCCTTTAATTTGTCATTCAGCACCTGTAATTCTTCTTTTAGCCCAACTTGTTTAGTCTTTACTCCATTCAATCTCCTCTCCAAATCCTGCTCCTCCCGCTTCGAAAATCCATATCCACACTTTAGCCAATTCACCTTCGTTTCCCACAAGATCCTGCGTTCATCCTCACAATCATACCATCTTGCCAAAACCTTGTGTTTCGAATCATACAAATTCTCAATTCTGACCTTTTCGGCTTCGATTCGTGCTTTTTTCATCTCGTTTTGGTCACTTTTCACTCTTTTCCCACTTTTCTTGTGTTTTCCCATTTTTTGAATTTTTTATGAATTTTTGAATTTTTTTGAATTTTTTATGATTTTTTCGGAATTTTTCTGAAAAATTTTGAATTTTTGCCTATTTTTGTGTATTTTTGCCCCTCCCCGCCTCCAGACGTCTCCGATGCGTCACGGGGTCCCGCTCTGATACCAAGTGTAACAAAACTCCAAAACTCCCCAAAACATGCCTTGGCTCCAAAACACACCTCAACTCGGCATATCGCGTCCCTTGGGACTCAACACGGCACCATAACATGACATATCGCGTCACAACACGGTTTTCCCACTCAACATGGCACCACGGCACGGCATAGCCAAACACGCCACGGAGGGCGACACGGAAGGTAACACGCCACGGAAGGTAACACGACGCGGCACCGCGACACGGCCCAGCGCCGACACGACTCAACTGTCCACCTTGTTATCTCCCCCCATCGGGCAGGGAATTCCTCATGGCACTTGATATTTCTTGGTGCTTACGCAAGGACGCACCCCCGAAACCCTTTGTGGTAGCACAACACCCCACTCACCTCTCGCCCCATAAAATGACTACCCTTCCCCCTCACTCTCACTGTTTGCACTCACCATCCCCACTCACCTATGCCTGGGGGAAGCCCCGAGCCACTTAACCATGCCCAAGCGACACGCACTACGGCCCCATGCCGCGACGCGCCCAAGGAGAGCCAAGCCTCGAGTAGGGTACCTCCCCTATAGGTGTTTTCGGCTCCAACGGCAAGGCATACCTACAAAGCCCGAAATTTTCCTTTGGGGGGGGGGGGGGGGGGGGAGGGCGCCTCGCGACATGGCGTGTTGAGGGGGGGAGGGGGGGCCGAATTTTGGAGGGGGGGGGGTGGGGGGGAGGGGGGGGGGAGGGGGGGGGCCGAATTTTTGAGGGGGGGGGGGGGGGGGGGGGGGGGGGGGTTGGTGTGTGTAGAGAGGGGCCGAATTTTGAAGGGGGGGGGGGGGGGGGCGAATTTTTGAGGGGGGGTGGGGGGGGGAGGGGTGGTGTGGTGTGTGTTGAGAGGGGGGGGGGGGGGAGGGGGGCAGAATTTTTGAGCGGGCGTCATGGTGGGTGGGTGGGTGTGTTAAGGGGAGGGGAGCACGTCGCGTCGTCATGTCAACATACACCACACCACCCCTCCCCCCCCTCAAAAATCCCCCCCCCCTCAACACACACCACACCACCCCTCCCCTTCCCCCCCTCCAAATTTCGCCCCCCCCTCAAAACACACCACCCCACCCCTCCCCCCCCCCCCCGCCCCCAAAAAATTCGCCCCCCCCCCCAACACACACTACCCCACCCCCCCCCCCAAAAAATTCGGCCACCCCCCTCAACACACACCACACCACACCACACCACCCCTCCCCCCCCCCCCCAAAAATTCGCCCCCCCCCCTCAATACACACCTCCCCCCCCCCCGCCCCCAACACACACCACCCCTCCCCCCCCCCCAAAAATTCGCCCCCCCCCTCAATACACACCTCCCCACCCTTCCCCCCCCCCCTCAACACACACCACACCACACCACACCACCCCTCCCCTTCCCCCCCTCCAAATTTCGCCCCCCCCTCAACACACACCACCCCACCCCTCCCCCCCCCCCTCCAAATTTCGCCCCTTCTCCCCCCCAAAAATTCGCCCCCCCCCCCCCCCCCCCCTCAACACACACCACACCACACCACCCCTCCCCCCCCACCCCCCTCAACACACACCAACCCACACCACCCCTCCCCCCCCCCAAAAATCCCCCCCCCCCCCCCAACACACACCACACCACCCCTCCCCCCCCCTCAACACACAAAACACCACCCCTCCCCCCCCCCCCCTCAAAACACACCACACCACACCACCCCTCCCCCCCCCCCTCCAAATTTTGCCCCCCCCCCTCAACACACACCACACCACACCACCCCTCCCCCCCTCCAAAATTCACCCCCCACCCCCCTCAACACACACCACCCCACACCTCCCCTCCCCCCCCCAAAAATTTCTCCCCCCCCCCAAAAATTTCCCCCCCCCCCTCAACACACACCACCACATCCCCCCCCTCAACACACACCACACCACCCCTCCCCCCCCCTCAAAAATCCCAAACCCCCACAACACACAAAACACCACCCCTCCCCCCCCCCTCAAAAATCCCCCCCCCCCCAACACACACCACACCACACCTCCCCCCCCCCCCTCCAAATTTTGCCCCCCCCCCCCCCAAAAATCCCCCCCCCACCTCAACACACACCACACCACACCACACCAACCCTCCCCTTCCCCCCTCCAAATTTCGCCTTCCCCTCAACACACACCACCCCACCCCTCCCCCCCCCCCAAAAATTCGCCCCCCCCGTCCAAATTTCGCCCCTTCCCCCCCAAAAATTCCCCCCCCCCCCCTCAACACACATCACACCACACCACCCCACACAACGCCTCCCCCCCCTCAAAAATTCCCCCCCCCCCCTCAACACACACCACACCACACCACCCCTCCCCCCCCCTCAAAAATCCCCCCCCCAACACACACCACACCACCCCTCCCCTTCCCCCCCTCCAAATTTCGCCCCCCCCTCAACACACACCACCCCACCCCTCCCCCCCCCTGCCCCCAAAAAATTCGCCCCCCCCCCCAACACACACCACCCCACCCCCCCCCCCCCCCCAAAAATTCGGCCACCCCCCTCAACACACACCACACCACACACCCCCTCCCCCCCTCCAAAATAAATTTGCCCCCCCCCCCCCCCCCGCCCCCAACACAAACCACCCCTCCCCCCCCCCCAGAAATTCGCGCCCCCCCCCTCAATACACACCTCCCCACCCCCCCCCCTCAACAAACACCACACCACCCCTCCCCCCCTCAAAAATCCCCCCCCCCCTCAACACACACCACCCCTCCCCCCCCCCCCAAAAAATCCCCCCCCCCCGCCCCCCTCAACACACACCACCCCACCCCCCCCCCCCCACAACACACACCACACAACCCCTCCCCCCCCCCTCAAAAATTCCCCGCCCCCCCCTCAACACACACCACACCACCCCTCCCCCCCCCTCAAAAATCCCCCCCCCCTTCAACACACACCACACCACACCACCCCTCCCCCCCCCCCACCTCCAAATTTTGCCCCCCCCCCAAAAAAATTGGCCCCCCCCCTCAACACACACCACACCACACCACCCCTCCCCCCCTCCAAAATTCCCCCCCCCTCAACACACCCCACCCCACCCCCCCCCTCAACACACACCACACCACCCCTCCCCCCCCCCTCAAAAATCCCCCCCCCCCTCAACACACACCACACCACCCCTCCCCTTCCCCCCCTCGAAATTTCGCCCCCCCCTCAACACACACCACCCCACCCCTCCCCCCCCGCCCCAAAAATTCGCCCCCCCCCCCCTCAACACACACCACACCACACCACCGCTCCCCCCCCCCCCTCCAAAATTCGCCCCCCCCCCCAAAAATTTCCCACCACTCCCCCCTCAACACACACCACCCCACCCCCCCCCCCCCCCCCAACACACACCACACCACCCCTCCCCCCCCCTCAACACACACCACACCACCCCTCCCCCCCCCCCCCCGCCCCCAAAAAATTCGCCCCCCTCCCCCCCAACACACACCACTCCACCCCCCCCCCCCCCCAAAAAAATTCGGCCACCCCCCTCAACACACACCACCCCACACCACCCCTCCCCCCCCCTCCAAAATTCGCCCCCCCCCCCCCCCCCTCAACACACACCACCCCACCCCCCCCCCTCAACACACACCACACCACCCCTCCCCCCCAAAAAATTCGGCCACCCCCCTCAACACACACCACACCACACCACACCACCCCTCCCCCCCCCCCCAAAATTCGCCCCCCCCCCCTCAATACACACCTCCCCACCCTTCCCCCCCCCCCCCTCAACACACACCACACCACACCACACCACACCACCCCTCCCCTTCCCCCCCTCCAAATTTCGCCCCCCCCTCAACACACACCACCCCACCCCTCCCCCCCCCTCCAAATTTCGCCCCTTCTCCCCCCCAAAAATTCGCCCCCCCCCCCCCTCCCTCAACACACACCACACCACACCACCCCTCCCCCCCCACCCCCCTCAACACACACCACCCCACACCACCCCTCCCCCCCCCAAAAATCCCCCCCCCCAACACACACCACCCCACCCCCCCCCCCAACACACACCTCACCACCCCTCCCCCCCCCTCAAAAATTCCCCCCCCCCCCCCCCCTCAACACACAAAACACCACCCCTCCCCACCCCCCTCAAAACACACCACACCACACCACCCCTCCCCCCCCCCCTCCAAATTTTGCCCCCCCCCCCCCAAAAAATTGGCCCCCCCCTCAACACACACCACACCACACCACCCCTCCCCCCCTCCAAAATTCACCCCCCACCCCCTCAACACACACCACCCCACACCTCCCCTCCCCCCCCCAAAAATTTCCCCCCCCCCCCCAACACACACCACCACATCCCCCCCCCCCTCAACACACACCACACCACCCCTCCCCCCCCTCAAAAATCCCCCCCCCCCCCCCTCAACACACAAAACACCACCCCTCCCCCCCCCTCAAAAATCCCCCCCCCCCCCCAACACACACCACACCACACCACCCCTCCCCCCCCCCCCTCCAAATTTTGCCCCCCTCCCCAAAAAATTGGCCCCCCCCTCAACACACACCACCCCTCCCCCCCCCCTCCAAAATTTGCCCCCCCCACCCCTCAGAAATCCCCCCCCCCCCCCTCAACACACACCACACCACACCACACCAACCCTCCCCTTCCCCCCTCCAAATTTCGCCTTCCCCTCAACACACACCACCCCACCCCTCCCCCCCCCCCCCCAAAAATTCGCCCCCCCCCCGTCCAGATTTCGCCCCTTCCCCCCCCAAAAATTCGCCCCCCCCCCTCAACACACACCACCCCACACCACGCCTCCCCCCCCTCAAAAATTCCCCCCCCCTCCCCTCAACACACACCACACCACACCACACCACCCCTCCCCCCCCTCAAAAATCCCCCCCCCCTCAACACACACCACACCACCCCTCCCCTTCCCCCCCTCCAAATTTCGCCCGCCCCTCAACACACACCACCCCACCCCTCCCCCCCCCCCGCCCCCAAAAAATTCGCCCCCCCCCCCCAACACACACCACCCCACCCCCCTCAACACACACCACACCACACACCCCCTCCCCCCCTCCAAAATCCCCCCCCCCCCCCCTCCCCCCCGCCCCCAACACAAACCACCCCTCCCACCCCCCCCCAAAAATTCGCGCCCCCCCCCCCCCCTCAATACACACCTCCCCACCCCCCCCCCCCTCAACACACACCACCCCACCCCCCCCCTCAACACACACCACACCACCCCTCCCCTTCCCCCCCTCGAAATTTCGCCCCCCCCCTCAACACACACCACCCCACCCCTCCCCCCCGCCCCAAAAATTCGCCCCCCCCTCCAAATTTCGCCCCTTCCCCCCCCAAAAATTTCCCACCCCTCCCCCCTCAACACACACCACCCCCCCCCCCCCCCCCCCAACACACACCACACCACCCCTCCCCCCCCCCCCTCCCCCTCAACACACACCACACCACCCCTCCCCCCCCCCCCCTCCCTCAACACACACCACACCACCCCTCCCCCCCCCGCCCCCAAAAAATTCGCCCCCCCCCCCCCCGCCAACACACACCACTCCACCCCCCCCCCCCCAAAAAAATTCGGCCACCCCCCTCAACACACACCACACCACACAACACCACCCCTCCCCCTCCCCCCCTCCAAATTTCACCTTCCCCTCAACACACACCACCCCACCCCTCCCCCCCCCCCAAAAATTCGCCCCCCCCGTCCAAATTTTGCCCCTTCCCCCCCCAAAAATTTGCCCCCCCCCCCCTCAACACACACCACGCCACACCACCCCTCCCCACCCCCCCCCCCCCCCTCAACACACACCACCCCACACCACCCCTCCCCCCCCCCCCCCTCAACACACACCACACCACACCACACCACCCCTCCCCTTCCCCCCCTCCAAATTTCGCCCCCCCCTCAACACACACCACCCCACCCCTCCCCCGCCCCCGCCCCCAAAAAATTCACCCCCCCCCCCAACACACACCACCCCACCCCCCCCCCCCCCCCAAAAAATTCGGCCACCCCCCTCAACACACACCACACCACACCACCCCTCCCCCCCTCCAAAATTTGCCCCCCCACCCCTCGGCCCCAACACACACCACCCCTCCCCCCCCCCCCAAAAATTCGCCCCCCCCCCCCCTCAATACACACCTCCCCACCCTTTCCCCCCCCCCCTCAACACACACCACACCACCCCTCCCTCCACTCTCAAAAATCCCCCCCCCCTCAACACACACCACACCACCCCTCCCCTTCCCCCCCTCCAAATTTCGCCCACCCCTCAACACACATTACCCCACCCCTCCCCCCCCCCCCCAAAAATTCGCCCCCCCCGCCCCTCAACACATACCACCCCACACCACACCACCCCTCCCCCCCCCCAAAAAAATCCCCCCCCCCCCCCCCCGCCCTCAACACACACCACCCCCCCCCCCCTCAACACACACCACACCACACCACACCACCCCTCCCCTTCCCCCCCTCGAAATTTCGCCCCCCCCCTCAACACACACCACCCCACCCCTCCCCCCCCGCCCCAAAAATTCGCCCCCCCTCCAAATTTCGCCCCTTCCCCCTCGTCACTCCCCCACCCAACCCAACCCCGCGTCACCCCCATGACACGGCACACCCCCCCACCCCACCGCACCCCCCCACGACGCCCCCCCCGCACCCCACCTCGAAAAACCCCGCTCCCTCCACGCCACACCACAAATGCCTCCGAAAACCCCGCTCGACCCACCCCACCCCGCGTCACCCCCCCACGACATGGCGCACCCCCCACCCCACTGCACCCCCCAACGAGGCCGCCCCGCACCCCACCTCGAAAAACCCCGCTCCCTCCATACCACCCCAGCACGCCTCCGAAAACCCCGCTCGACCCACCCCACCTCGCGTCAGCCCCCCACGACACGGCACACCCCCCACACCCCACCGCACCCCCCCACGACGTGGCGCATATCCCCCCCCCCCCGCACCCCACCTCGAAAAACCCCGCTCGACCCACCCAACCCCGCGTCACCCCCCCAGGACACGGCGCACCCCCCCACCCCACCGCACCCCCCCACGACGCGGCGCATATCCCCCCCCCCCGCACCCCACCTCGAAAAACCCCGCTCGACCCACCCCACCCCGCGTCACCCCCCCACGACACGGCGCACCCCCCCACCCCACCGCACCCCCCCACGACGCCCCCCCCCGCACCCCACCTCGAAAAACCCCGCTCCATCCACGCCACACCACCACGCCTCCGAAAACCCCGCTCGACCCACCCCACCCCGCGTCTCCCCCCCACGACACGGCGCACCCCCCACCCCACCGCACCCCCCAACGACGACGCCCCGCACCCCACCTCGAAAAACCCCGCTCCCTCCATACCACCCCACCACGCCTCCGAAAACCCGGCTCGACCCACCCCACCTCGCGTCAGCCCCCCACGACACGGCACACCCCCCACACCCCACCGCACCCCCCCACGACGCGGCGCATATTCCCCCCCCCCCCCCGCACCCCACCTCGAAAAACCCCACTCG
Source organism: Lygodium microphyllum (assembly GCF_053477565.2). Lineage (NCBI taxonomy): Eukaryota > Viridiplantae > Streptophyta > Polypodiopsida > Schizaeales > Lygodiaceae > Lygodium > Lygodium microphyllum. Next base: position 30,686 of record NW_028229613.1, on the reverse strand, counting down.
ACCCACCCAACCCCGCGTCACTCCCCCAGGACACGGCGCACCCCCCCACCCCACCGCACCCCCCCACGACGCGGCGCATATACCCCCCCCCCCCCCCCCGCACCCCACCTCGAAAAACCCCGCTCGACCCACCCCACCCCGCGTCACCCCCCCACGACACGGCGCACCCCCCCACCCCACCGCACCCCCCCACGACGCCCCCCCCCGCACCCCACCTCGAAAAAGCCCGCTCCCTCCACGCCACACCACCACGCCTCCGAAAACCCCGCTCGACCCACCCTACCCCGCGTCTCCCCCCCACGACACGGCGCACCCCCCCACGACGCCCCCCCGCACCCCACCTCGAAAAACCGCGCTCCCTCCACAGCACCCCACCTCTCCTCCAAAAACCCCGCTTGACCACCCCCACCCCGCGTCACCCCCCACGACGCCCCCCCGCACCCCACCTCGAAAAACCCCGCTCCCTCCACAGCACCCCACCTCTCCTCCAAAAACCCCGCTTGACCACCCCAACCCCGCGTCACTCCCCCACGACACGGCGCACCCCCCCACCCCACCGCACCTCGAAAAACCCCGCGTCACCCCCCACGACGCCCCCCCGCACCCCACCTCAAAAAACCCCGCTCCCTCCACAGCACCCCACCTCTCCTCCAAAAACCCCGCTTGACCACCCCAACCCCGCGTCACTCCCCCATGACACGGCGCACCCCCCCACGACGCCCCCCCCGCACCCCACCTCCAAAAACCCCGCTCCCTCCACACCACCCCGCCACGCCTCCAAAAAACCGCGCTCGACCCACCCCACCCCGCCTCACGGCGCACCCCCCACCCCAGCGCACCCCCCCACGACGCCCCCCCCCCCACCCCACCTCGAAAAACCGCGCTCCATCCACAGCACCCCACCTCTCCTCCAAAAACCCCGCTCGACCAACCCCACCCCGCATCTCCCCCCCACGACACGGCGCACCCCCCCACGACGCCCCCCCGCACCCCACCTCGAAAAACCGCGCTCCCTCCACAGCACCCCACCTCTCCTCCAAAAACCCCGCTCGACCACCCCCACCCCGCGTCACCCCCCACGACGCCCCCCCGCACCCCACCTCGAAAAACCCCGCTCCCTCCACACCACCCCGCCACGCCTCCAAAAAACCGCGCTCGACCCACCCCACCCCGCGTCACGGCGCACCCCCCACCCCAGCGCACCCCCCCCACGACGCCCCCCCCCCCCACCCCACCTCGAGAAACCGCGCTCCATCCACAGCACCCCACCTCTCCTCCAAAAACCCCGCTCGACCAACCCCACCCCGCGTCTCCCCCCCACGACACGGCGCACCCCCCCATGACGCCCCCCCGCACCCCACCTCGAAAAACCGCGCTCCCTCCACAGCACCCCACCTCTCCTCCAAAAACCCCGCTCGACCACCCCCACCCCGCGTCACCCCCCACGACGCCCCCCCGCACCCCACCTCGAAAAACCCCGCTCCCTCCACAGCACCCCACCTCTCCTCCAAAAACCCCGCTCGACCACCCCAACCCCGCGTCACTCCCCCACGACAGGGCGCACCCCCCCACCCCACCGCACCCCCCCACGACGCCCCCCCGCACCCCACCTCGAAAAACCGCGCTCCCTCCACAGCACCCCACCTCTCCTCCAAAAACCCCGCTCGACCACCCCCACCCCGCGTCACCCCCCACGACGCCCCCCCGCACCCCACCTCGAAAAACCCCGCTCCCTCCACAGCACCCCACCTCTCCTCCAAAAACCCCGCTCGACCACCCCAACCCCGCGTCACTCCCCCACGACACGGCGCACCCCCCCACCCCACCGCACCCCCCCACGACGCCCCCGCGCACCCCACCTCGAAAAACCACGCTCCCTCCACAGCACCCCACCTCTCCTCCCAAAACCCCGCTCGACCACCCCCACCCCGCGTCACCCCCCCACGACGCCCCCCCGCACCCCACCTCGAAAAACCCCGCTCCCTCCACAGCACCCCACCTCTCCTCCAAAAACCCCGCTTGACCACCCCAACCCCGCGTCACTCCCCCATGACACGGCGCACCGCCCCACCCCACCGCACCCCCCCACGACGCCCCCCCGCACCCCACCTCGAAAAACCGCGCTCCCTCCATAGCACCCCACCTCTCCTCCCAAAACCCCGCTCGACCACCCCCACCCCGCGTCACCCCCCACGACGCCCCCCCGCACCCCACCTCGAAAAACCCCGCTCCCTCCACAGCACCCCACCTCTCCTCCAAAAACCCCGCTTGACCACCCCAACCCCGCGTCACTCCCCCATGACACGGCGCACCCCCCCACGACGCCCCCCCCGCACCCCACCTCGAAAAACCCCGCTCCCTCCACGCCTCCGAAAACCCCGCTCGACCCACCCCACCCCGCGTCACCCCCCCACGACGCCCCCGCGCACCCCACCTCGGAAAACCCGCTGCATCCACACCACCCCACCCCACCTCGAAAAACCCGCTGCATCCACACCACCCCACCCCGCGTCACGGCACACCCCACCGCACCCCCCCTCGACGCGGCACATCCCCCCCGCACCCCACCTCGAAAAACCCCGCTCCATCCACACGACCCCGCCACGCCTCCAAAAACCCCGCTCGACCCAGCCCACCCCGCGTCACCCCCCCACGACACGGTGCACCCTCCACCCCACCGCACCCCCCGACGACGCGGCGTATCCCCCGCGCACCCCACCTCCAAAAACCCCGCTCGACCCACGGCACGTCACCTCACCCCCCCACGACATGGCACACCCTCCCTCCTAAGAAATCGCGCTCCGCAATGACACGGCACACACACCCCACTGCACACGACCCCCTCCCGCGACACGGAACCTTCCACCCCCCGACGGACCTCCTCAAGAAACCCCCCCACGACATGGCACCCCCCCGCGACATGGCACACCCTCCCTCCTCAGAAATCCCCGCTCCAACAACCCGCCCGCGCAACATGGCACGCCCTCCCTCCTCGGAAAAACCCCGCTCCACCGAACCCCCCCACAACATGGCACACCCTCCGCTCCCAAAATACCTCGCATCTTGAGGAGGGGGTATCACGTGAGAGCGAGGCAGAGGGAGGGGCCAGGCACGACGTACGCAAAGACAATCGCGACGAGGAGAGGAGGCGCCGCGTCATGGCAAGGCGAGGGGGTTTCCTACCAC
>NW_028229613.1:2500-20000 GCF_053477565.2 Lygodium microphyllum | reverse complement strand
GTAAATGCAGAGGCCATTGCTACAAGGTTGCCATACTGCGCCGGCTTGCACTAAGAGGCCCCACTTGGCCGAATTGAGCTGGATCACCTGCCTGTAAGTTAGATGGGCTTGATGAAAGCCATCAAACCGTCTAGCTTGCAACGCGAGGGCCATCTCTCTCGCTGTGTCCACCTCGAAATTGCCCCGAATGGCCTGATTTTGCAAGTAAGAACAGAATAGCTTGCACAAGTCGAAACACGGGGTTGCCGCATACCGCCTTGCCCTCACAGCCAAGTCCATTTCTTTGGCTGAGAGCGTTGGCCTTCTCTTGCCGAGATAAACCTTATGGGCACATGTTGAGACCAAACCTTCACACTTGGCCTCGGCAGATGAGCTAGGCTCCTTGTTGAGCCGAATCTGACTTTGATCCTCAGGAGGGTGAAGCCTCTGTACAACTTGCTCGGCTCGGCCATGAAGCCATCCGACCACGATGACGTCACCCAGCAGGTTGCAACCCTTTGGCCCTGAGACCGGACTAGGCTTGAACGTGCAAGTAGACTTCAAGTTTGAAGTAGACTCCCTGAAAGACACTCTCATCCGAAGTACAAGGTCCCCAGCCTCGTGCACCTCCGCGACTTGAGTCCCATTCCAAAAGATCCACTCGTCGCCATCTGTCCACACAAGGGGCACCCCAGTACCCCCATCTTCTTTGCTGCATGAGGGCTTGCTTCCCTCGTAATCAGCCACTTGAGTGCAATCTCTAACCGCATCAGTTTCACAAGAGAACACCTGCAACTCATTGCTGAAGCTTACATGCCTTCCCTTGCTAGTCGACTTGGTTTGTTGGGACTCCGGGATCGACTCTGCTGTCTCACCCTTCGCCTTGAGTCTTGAAGTATCATTGAGTTTGTCCCACTCCCCAGCGTGGGTTTCGTCCTTTGTCCGCTTCTTCGTATCCTTCCTCTCCTCTCCATCCTGTTCTTCCCTACCCTCGGCCTTTCGTTTATTCTCGTGGCTCACGAGTCTTCTTCTTTCTCCTCCACTCTCCACTCCACATCCGGCCGTTTCTTTATCCTCGCGGCTCACGAGTTCCCTGCCTTCTCCATTCTCCACTCCACATCCGGCCATTTCTTTATCCTCGCGGCTCACGAGTATTGTGCCTTCTCCACTCTCCACTATACACTCGGCCATTCGTTTATCCTCGCGGCTCACGAGTATTATGCCTTCTCCTCCACCCTTCTCTCCACACACGGCCATTTCTTTATCCTCGCGGCTCACGAGTATTGTGCCGGCCGTTAGTTTATCCTCGCGGCTCACGAGTACCATGCCTTCTCCTACAACCCTTTCTCCACACACGGCCGTTTCTTTATCCTCGCGGCTCACGAGTACTATGCCTTCTTCCTCATTCCTTTCCCTGCACACGGCCGTTTCTTTATCCTCGCGGCTCACGAGTACCATGCCTTCTCCTCCACTCTCCTCTCCACGCACGGCCGTTTCTTTATCCTCGCGGCTCACGAGCATATCTTGTTTGGCCATTCGTTTAGACTCGCGGCTCACGAGTTCCCTGCCTTCTCCTTCAATCCTTCCTCCACACACGGCCGTTTCTTTATCCTCGCGGCTCACGAGCTTATCCTGGTTGGCCGTTCGTTTAGACTCGCGGCTCACGAGTTCTTCCACACCCTCATCCTATTCGACCGTTCGTTTAGACTCGCGGCTCACGAGTTCTTCCACAAGCTCCTCATTTTCGGCCATTCGTTTATACTCGCGGCTCACGAGTTCATCCCTCGCCTCCATTCCCTCTAACTCCCAGGCTCCCAGCCCATCCTGTCCTGGATTATTTATACTCCCCCTAGGTCCAGGAGTCTCGATACCTGTCCCGACTTCTTTATCCTCCCTCCAGGTACAGGAGTCTTCCCCTTCATCCCCGCAACCATCTTCCATCTCCTCATCCAATCCCTCCGCTGCTTGTTCCGAAGTATCATCTGCTTGTGGCTCGGCTTCCTTTGCCTCGCCCTTCCATGTGCACTCCTCAAGAACCACCCCTTCTGGTAATGGATCTGACCCGCAGGTCGTCTTCTCTTCCGCGCACTCCTCCACCAGCACTCCATCAAACATAAAACTGGACTCATTTGCCCATATTGGCTGCTCCGAATAAAACAAGCGGTCATTCTCTTCATGATACGGCCCGTAGGCCTCCTCGTTCTCACTCTGCCACTCGTCCGCATCCGCTTCATACCCTGGTTCTGACACTTTGTCATAATCATCTTGATAGTCCCTTTCCTCTTCCCAGGTTGTCTTTCCGTGTGCATGATTGGCTTCATAGTCTGGATCAAACCCTTGTTCCTCATAGCCTTCCAGTCGTTGTTCGCTCTCTTTCCACGTGTAGTCTTCGTATCTAGTATATTGATCTTCAAAAGGCTCCTCATACATGTAACTCTCTGTAGGTTCGTCACAATGATCATGGTATGGCGCACTTGCCACCCACTCTTCTCTTTCATCCCAGTGACCCCCTTCACACCCTTCTTCCAACACTGCATCATCGAACTGGCCTGAATCTTCGTATAACATGGCCCTTTCTCTTTCCCTTTGATTTGTCTCTTCTATTATCTGTTCACGGATCTTCAATTCGGCCTCCCAATCTATTCTCTCCTCTAACCATGGCTCCTCTTCATATGCGTCCGGTTTCCCGGTCTCTGAATCTTCATCCTCTGATTCGCTCATGGCCTCTGGCAGCCTGGCATCTTTCTCATATTGACCTTCACGCTCCGCCAGCTTCTTCTTCAATAGATACATCACCTGTTGTAACGCATTGCATTCTTGTGTACTCAATGTTCCACTAGATAATAGCTTTTTAGCATTAGCCAACTGACTCCTAGCCTCTGCATCCCTATCACTTCCGTCGTCCTCCCTCACCTCACTCTTGCTACTAGAATTCTTCTTTTGAGTACTCGCCTTTTCTTGAGTTACTTGAGGTTTTGCAGCTTTGCACTTTTCATTTGGCACATTACCACTCAGGTTTGTCTTTTGAACACATGGCTTCGCTTGAATTGCTTGGGGTTTCGCAGCTTTTCCTTTCTCATCTGGCATCTTGTCTCCAGCTACCCCCTCCCCATACTCTTCAATGATCTCCATTCTTAAATCGCGCTCCAAGAGTAACAAATCAATTCTTGTATTACTTCTGTGTTCTTCGACCCATTCATTGATTTTTCCATTCACCGCTCGAAGTAGAGTCTTGATGTCGCCCTGTTTGTCTTTCACTCCCGCTAATCTCCTTTCCAAATCACTTTCTTCTTCTTTAGAAAAATTGTATCCTTTTTTCACCCAATCCACTTTTGTAGCCCACCAAATCCTCCGTTCATCTTCGCAGTCGAACCATTGAGCCAACACCTTGTTTTTTGAAGCATACAAATTTTCGATCCTTAGCTTCTCGGCTTCGTTACGCTCTTTTTCTTCTTCTTTTTGGTCATTTTTGACTTTTTTCCCACTTTTCTTGTGTTTTCCCATTTTTTGAAATTTTTGTGAATTTTTGAATTTTTTCGAATTTTTTATGATTTTTTCGAAATTTTTCTGAAAAATTTTGAATTTTTGGCTATTTTTGCCTATTTTTGCCCCTCCCCGCCTCTAGACGTCTCCGATGCGTCACGGGGTCCCGCTCTGATACCAAGTGTTACAAAACTCCAAAAACCACCACAACATGCCTTAGCACCATAACTCATCAAAACATGGCATATCACGCCCCTTGGGCCTCAACATGGCACCCCACCACGACATATCACCATAACGCGACATGGGTCCCCAACATAACACGGCACGGTTTCTCAACTCAACACGGCGCCTCAGCGCGACACGGCACGACAACGCGACACGGTTTCACTGTCCACCATGATGTCTCCCCCCCAACGGGCAAGGAGCATTTTCCTCAAGGCACTTGAAAGTTTTTGGTGCTCACGCAAGGACGCACCTCCGAAACCCTTTGTGGTAGCACAACACCCCACTCACCTCTCGCCCCATGAAAAGACTACCCTTTCCCCCTCACTCTCACTGTTTGCACTCACCATCCCCACTCACCTATTCCTGGGGGAAGCCCCGAGCCACTTAACCATGCCCAAGCGACACGCACGACGGCCCCATACCGCGACGCGCCCAAGGAGAGCCAAGCCTCGAGTAGGGTACCTCCCCTATAGGTGTTGTGATGGTCCAACCCTCAGAGACCCTTCCAGGACCCTTTCGGGACCCCGTCTAGGCCCCGGGGCGGCTCTAGACCCTTTCTGGAAACTTTGCATTTTGACCCCGGAACGCGTCACGGGGCACCTCAACACGTCACGGAACACGTCATGGAACGCGACACGGAATGGAACACGACGCGAGGATTTACCAAAGGGCCCATCTTGGGGGCTTCAACTCATATTCATAGATAGAAAGCATTTACAAGCTTGCACGGGCTCAGCAAGGGACCATGTCACGGAGGGTGGGTGGAGCTATCAACGCGCATCAACACGACGCCCAAACCGTGGGTGAGGGAGCTACAAGGAGTACTCCCTCATACACACCTCCCCTTGAAAAAACTCGATGACCACATCGAGTGGGGGAGGCACAACTTACTAGCCTTTGAAAATTGCAAGTATGACTCAGACTCATATTTATCGTCGGGGGTCTTAACACGCCTCACTATCAAGGCGGCCAGTGTCTACCCGCTAGGTGCCATGCTCACTGACTCTATTTACACACGTGAAACATGGACTTTTCATACTTCTTGCATTCCACCCACTGACTCAATTTACAACTGTGGAGTAGAATGGGACTTGGGCAGAATTGTGAAAGAGACTTTATTGTGCACATCAACCCATCCACCTGCTGACAAAAATTTACAAGCACAGAATGGAGGGTAACCCAGTCGAAGACATGTTGTGCACCCATGCTCCAACTTAGGCCAAGCAGCTTGAGCGCGCCGAGCTGCCTGTGGACTAAGGACTTAGCAAGCAGCTTTCACTCTGAATGCCAAGCCCAGAATGCAAGGGTCCAGGCAATGACACCTTGCGGAAGGAGGCCCTCATTGGCGAGATGTTGCACTTCACTGCCGATGAAGGGAGAGTACGAGGTGCGTTTTTCCTTGAACGCACCTCCCCTTGAAAAGAGTTGGACCTCCATCGTCCGAATCTTCAGTAGCGCGCGCCCTTTTCTTCTAGCTGTCTTCTTTGTGCCCTTGAAGGCACGAATCTGACATGAAGCTCTTTTTGAAGAAAGCCACCCGACCTGCTGGGAAGCAGCATGCCGTTTGGCCCTTCGCGCGAGATCCATTTCCCTCGCGTCTAGAATCCTTCCCCGCACTGCAGCGCACACCTTGAATTGAACTTTGTGAGGCTTGAGTTGGATTCGGGGAAGTCTTCTGTTGGACTGACCTGTGAGGGGAGCGCTTCGGATGCTTGGAATTCTTCCCCACGTTGCAGCACACTCTTTGAACCCACCTTGAGTTAGCTTGAAGAAGATCTGGGGAAGTTTTCCGTTGGACTGAGCTGCACGAGGAGCACGTGTGCCAGGAACAGCCCGCACGACGCGCCCGCAAGGAGTACGTCGCTTAGCCTGCCGCGAGAGATTCGAGTCTCCCGCATCAAATGCCCCCACCCTTCTTGAAGTTTGCCCCGGCCGAAGGATAGGATGAGAGCACGGACCCTGGTTGGACTGGAGAGTTAGAGCGCCTGGCCAGCTCGTGACGACCTGATGGTTTGCATCAAACCGCCGCGCCTGGAGTGTGAGGGCCATTTCCCTCGCCGCGATCACCTTCGGGCCTCTGTTGCCCAGATCTGACTGTATCATGCGCAAGAAAAGAAGGCAGGCTCTAGATCTATCCGTGCATGCCAAGCCAACTTGAAATTTCAGGCCCTTGATGGCCAGATCAATCTCTACGCAGAACATGAAAGCCTGTCTGGTCCATTGCATAGCGTTGAACCTTCGGGCTTGCATTGCGAAGGTTATGTCCCCCGCCGTAGTCACGTCGAACTGGCCCTGTATGGCCTGAAAAGACAAGAAGGTTCCCATCTGCTCAAGCAACTCTCGGTGAGGGGCCACCACGCCTCGCTTTGCTTCAGAAATGGGCCTGAACATGCCCGGATCCGTCTTGACAGCACGCGCGGGAGCTAAGCCTTCACACCTCGCCCCCTTCTTCATTGCTTGCTCCTTGAAGAGCCGGATCTGCATGGAACTCATAGGAGTGTGAAGCCCCCTTGCCTCCTCCTTGGTTTCATCTCGTAGTCTTTCGGCCACTTTGATTCCGCCAAGATGGTTGCATCCCTTAGGCCCAGAGACCAGAATGGGCTTGACTACGCACGTGGGTTTCCTTGACTCATGAGCCTCCCCGAAACTCACCACTTGGGTTCGCCTCTTGAAGACGCACTTGCCATGGTTGGACCACACTTGGAGCTCCCCAGCACTCCCAATCTTTAAGCCGCGTGAGGGTCTGTTACCCTCGGATTCGGCCTTTGCTCGTCGTTTGCTGCATGAGGGCTTTGTACCCTCTGACTTAGCCATTGAAGCACAAGTTAACTCCTCCTCGGTTTCGCAGCAGTGGGACTTCACTTTCTTGCGAAAGCTAACCCGTTGTCGCCCGCTAGCCGATTCGGATTCAAGGGGCATCGGACTCGACAAGGTTGTCTCCTCCTTTGCCCCATAAACAATTGCATGGTTCACAGGTTTCCACATCTTCCTCCTCTTCCTCTTCTCACCACTTCCTTCCTCTCCATCACGCTTCCTCCTCATCTCCTCACTACTCCTCTTTTCCTCAACTCTCCTCTTCCTCTCCTTCTTCACCCAACATGCAACCATTCGTTTACCCTCCCGGCGCAAGGAGCCTTCCTCATCACATAAGGCCATTCGTTTACCCTCGCGGCTAACGAGCTCCTCTCCATCCTCCTCAACACATCCGGCCATTCGTTTACCCTCGCGGCTCACGAGCTTCACACAAGGGTTGCCCGTTCGTTTATTCTCCCGGCGCAAGAAGTCTTCCCCATCCTCAACATATCCGGCCATTCGTTTACCCTCGCGGCTCACGAGCTCCTCTCCATCCTCCTCAACACATTCGGCCATTCGTTTACCCTCGCGGCTCACGAGCTTAGCACAAGGGTTGCCCGTTCGTTTATCCTCCCGGCGCAAGGAGTCTTCCCCATTCTCAATCTTCATCTTCTTATCCGCATCAGAAAAAACACAAGGCACCAGTTCGTTTATACTCGCTGGCCCCGACGAGTCCACCTTCGCTTCCTCCTCAACCTTCCTCTTCACTTCAGCACTTGGCTTCATCTTCAACTCAGCTTCAAACAAAACACAAGGCACCAGTTCTTTTATACTCGCTGGCCCCGACGAGTCCTTCACTTCCTTCCTCTCCTCCTCCGCATTCTGCTTCATCTTCATTTCAGCGTCAAACAAAACACAAGGCACCAGTTCATTTATACTCGCTGGCCCCGACGAGTCCTCCTTACCCTTCCCTACTCCTATACATACCTCCGCATTTCTACTTAGCATACAAGATGGTCCCAGTTCGTTTATGCTCGCTGGGCCGGACGAGCCTTCCTTCTCCTCTCCTACCCCTACCTTCCGCATCAACCCTTCTCTACATGGCTCCTTATCTACTTTACCTCTACGCTTCGACTCATTATCAACACCTAGTAGCATACGAGGCTCCAGTTCGTTTATACTCGCTGGGCTAGACGAGTCTCTCTTCTCCTCCTCCACTCCAACTCTCCTGGAAACATCCTTTCTTATTATCTCCTCATCTATACTCGGTATCATACAGGGCACCAGTTCGTTTATACTCGCTGGGCTAGACGAGTCTTCCTTCTCCTCTCCTACCCCAACATAACTCAAAACACTTTGTTTCAACTCATCTTTTTCACAAAACTTCAAAACTTCACTTCTCCTCAACTCAGCACACCTCGCTTCCGCATCACTTCTCACCTCAATATCTATACATGGTAAAATACAAGGCACCAGTTCGTTTATGCTCGCTGGGCCAGACGAGCCTTCCTTCCCTTCCTCCACTCCAGCACACTTCGACTTGACACCACGTTTCAGCACTTCATCTCCTTTCGGCTTAACATCCCTCTTCTTCAAGATTTGACTCCTCTTCAGCTCACCCCTCTCCACACTGCTCTTCAACTCAGCACTCTTTTGTAGCTTAACACGATCACAAGGCATAGCACTTGGTCCCAGTTCCTTTACGCTCGCTGGGCCGGACGAGCCTTCCTTCTCCTCTCCTTTCATCCCTTCTTTCCTCTTCCCCTTCTCTCCTATCTCTTCTAGTACATAGGGCATATAGCCCCGCAGCACATTCTTGGCACAAGTTTTTGACTTAGCCTCTTCGGCCTCGTCCATCTCCTCAATCAACACCCCATCCACAACACACCTCCTTCCACTTCCTTCCCCGAATACCACCTTCTTCTTCAAGTTTGTCTCCTTCAGCACACCCCTCTCATCAACCACACTTTTCTTCAAACCAAGGGCCGGCATTTTTGCCTTAGCCCGCATCCCCTCCTTCTCCAACACACCCCGCTCCTTCAGACCCTTTTGCATAATTTTCATCAAGCTTATAAACTGGGCCTTCGTAGCCCGCCGCTTCTCCTCATCCCCCTCATCCTCACTCTCTTCTTCATCCTCTTCTTCAGCTTCAGAGCTCGAACTCGGCTCAACACATTTCGAAGGCATAGACCGCCGCAGCGGCACATTCGCAAGCTTTGGCATAGATTTCCTCAACTCAGCATCATCTATTTTCCTCCTCTCCACCCCTTTCTTCTTCCCACATTCCTCCTCTGCACTTCTCTTCTCCACGTCTTCCCTTTGCATAGGTTTCTTCGTCTCAGCACTGCTTACTTTCTTCTCCTTCACCCCCTTCCTACTCCCCTTCTCCTCATCATCACTCCTCCTCACGATCCTTTCTCTTCTCTCCCCCGGCATTCCCCCATTAGCCACAGACATTCCAAAATCCAAAGAAAAATTTTTCCTCAACTCACTCTCCACCTCTAGTGCTTCCCACTCTCCCACCTTGGTTCTTTTTGCGATCCACTTTTCAATATCATCGTTCAGATCCATCAGGTCTTCTTTCAGCTCCTCTTGATCCTCTTCCATCTTCCCCACCTTCTTCCTCAACTCACTTTTCACCTTCTCACCTCCCAACTCCATCTTTCTCTTCAACTCCCTTATCTCCTCTCCCAACTCAAAATAATCTTCAATAAGCCTTCCTTTTTTTTTATAAAAATTCTCCACCACCACGATCTTTGATGCTTCTAAGGTGCCCTTCGAAGTTTTTCCATTACGCCTCAGCCCAGGCTCCCCAACACGATGGTTTGCACACGCCACCCGTGAGGGCGGCTCTGATACCAAGTGTGATGGTCCAACCCTCAGAGACCCTTTCGGGACCCCGTCTAGGCCCCGGGGCGGCTCTAGACCCTTTCTGGAAACTTTGCATTTTGACCCCGGAACGCGTCACGGGGCACCTCAACACGTCACGGAACACGTCACGGAACGCGACACGGAATGGAACACGACGCGAGGATTTACCAAAGGGCCCATCTTGGGGGCTTCAACTCATATTCATAGATAGAAAGCATTTACAAGCTTGCACGGGCTCAGCAAGGGACCATGTCACGGAGGGTGGGTGGAGCTATCAACGCGCATCAACACGACGCCCAAACCGTGGGTGAGGGAGCTACAAGGAGTACTCCCTCATAGGTGTTTTCGGCTCCAACGGCAAGGCATACCTACAAAGCCCGAAATTTTCCTTTGGGGGGGGGGGGGGGGGGGGGAGGGCGCCTCGCAACATGGCATGTTGAGGGGGGGAGGGGGGGCCGAATTTTGGAGGGGGGGGGGGGGGGGGGAGGGCGCCTCGCGACATGGCGTGTTGAGGGGGGGAGGGGGGGCCGAATTTTGGAGGGGGGGGGGGGGGCGCCGAATTTTGAAGGTGGGGGGGGGGGGGCCGAAATTTTGAGGGGAGGTGGGGGGGGGGGGGGGGGGGCCGAATTTTTGAGGGGGGGGGGGGGGGGGGGGGGGGGGGGGGGTTGGTGTGTGTAGAGAGGGGCCGAATTTTGAAGGGGGGGGGGGGGGGGGGGGGGGGCGAATTTTTGAGGGGGGGTGGGGGGGGGGAGGGGTGGTGTGGTGTGTGTTGAGAGGGGGGGGGGGAGGGGGGCAGAATTTTTGAGCGGGCGTCATGGTGGGTGGGTGGGTGTGTTAAGGGGAGGGGAGCACGTCGCGTCGTCATGTCAACACACACCACACCACCCCTCCCCCCCCTCAAAAATCCCCCCCCCTCAACACACACCACACCACCCCTCCCCTTCCCCCCCTCCAAATTTCGCCCCCCCCTCAAAACACACCACCCCACCCCTCCCCCCCCCCCGCCCCCAAAAAATTCGCCCCCCCCCAACACACACCACCCCACCCCCCCCCCCAAAAAATTCGGCCACCCCCCTCAACACACACCACACCACCCCTCCCCCCCCCCAAAAAATTCGCCCCCCCCCCCCTCAATACACACCTCCCCCCCCCCGCCCCCAACACACACCACCCCTCCCCCCCCCCAAAAATTCGCCCCCCCCCCTCAATACACACCTCCCCACCCTTCCCCCCCCCCCTCAACACACACCACACCACACCACACCACCCCTCCCCTTCCCCCCCTCCAAATTTCGCCCCCCCCTCAACACACACCACCCCACCCCTCCCCCCCCCCTCCAAATTTCGCCCCTTCTCCCCCCCAAAAATTCGCCCCCCCCCCCCCCCCCCTCAACACACACCACACCACACCACCCCTCCCCCCCCACCCCCCTCAACACACACCAAACCACACCACCCCTCCCCCCCCCCAAAAATCCCCCCCCCCCCCCCTCAACACACACCACCCCACCCCCACCCCCCCCCAACACACACCACACCACCCCTCCCCCCCCCTCAAAAATTCCCCCCCCCCTCAACACACAAAACACCACCCCTCCCCCCCCCCTCCAAATTTTGCCCCCCCCCCTCAACACACACCACACCACACCACCCCTCCCCCCCCCTCCAAAATTCACCCCCCACCCCCCTCAACACACACCACCCCACACCTCCCCTCCCCCCCCCAAAAATTTCCCCCCCCCCCCCCCCAAAAATTTCCCCCCCCCCTCAACACACACCACCACATCCCCCCCCCTCAACACACACCACACCACCCCTCCCCCCCCTCAAAAATCCCCCACCCCCTCAACACACAAAACACCACCCCTCCCCCCCCCCTCAAAAATCCCCCCCCCCCCAACACACACCACACCACACCACACCACACCTCCCCCCCCCCTCCAAATTTTGCCCCCCCCCCCCAAAAATCCCCCCCCCACCTCAACACACACCACACCACACCACACCAACCCTCCCCTTCCCCCCTCCAAATTTCGCCTTCCCCTCAACACACACCACCCCACCCCTCCCCCCCCCCCAAAAATTCGCCCCCCCATCCAAATTTCGCCCCTTCCCCCCCAAAAATTCCCCCCCCCCCTCAACACACACCACACCACACCACCCCACACGACGCCTCCCCCCCGTCAAAAATTCCCCCCCCCCCCCTCAACACACACCACACCACACCACCCCTCCCCCCCCTCAAAAATCCCCCCCCTCAACACACACCACACCACCCCTCCCCTTCCCCCCCTCCAAATTTCGCCCCCCCCTCAACACACACCACCCCACCCCTCCCCCCCCCCCGCCCCCAAAAAATTCGCCCCCCCCCCAACACACACCACCCCACCCCCCCCCCCCCAAAAATTCGGCCACCCCCCTCAACACACACCACACCACACACCCCCTCCCCCCCCTCCAAAATTTGCCCCCCCCCCCCCCGCCCCCAACACAAACCACCCCTCCCCCCCCCCCCAAAAATTCGCGCCCCCACTCCTCAATACACACCTCCCCACCCCCCCCCCCTCAACAAACACCACACCACCCCTCCCCCCCCCTCAAAAATCCCCCCCCCCCCCTCAACACACACCACACCACACCACCCCTCCCCCCCCCCCCCCAAAAAATCCCCCCCCCGCCCCCCTCAACACACACCACCCCACCCCCCCCCCCACAACACACACCACACAACCCCTCCCCCCCCCTCAAAAATTCCCCGCCGCCCCCTCAACACACACCACACCAGCCCTCCCCCCCCCTCAAAAATCCCCCCCCCCCCCCCTCAACACACACCACACCACACCACCCCTCCCCCCCCCCCCACCTCCAAATTTTGCCCCCCCCCCCCCAAAAAAATTGGCCCCCCCCCTCAACACACACCACACCACACCACCCCTCCCCCCCCCTCCAAAATTCCCCCCCCCTCAACACACACCACCCCACCCCCCCCCTCAACACACACCACACCACCCCTCCCCCCCCCCCTCAAAAATCCCCCCCCCCTCAACACACACCACACCACCCCTCCCCTTCCCCCCCTCGAAATTTGGCCCCCCCCTCAACACACACCACCCCACCCCTCCCCCCCCGCCCCAAAAATTCGCCCCCCCCCCTCAACACACACCACACCACACCACCGCTCCCCCCCCCCCTCCAAAATTCGCCCCCCCCCCCCCAAAAATTTCCCACCCCTCTCCCCTCAACACACACCACCCCCCCCCCCAACACACACCACACCACCCCTCCCCCCCCCCCCCCGCCCCCAAAAAATTCGCCTCCCCCCCCCCCCCCCCGCCCCCAAAAAATTCGCCCCCCCCCCCCAACACACACCACTCCACCCCCCCCCCCCAAAAAAATTCGGCCACCCCCCTTAACAGACACCACCCCAAACCACCCCTCCCCCCCCCCCCCGCCCCCCCCCCCCCTCAACACACACCACCCCACCCCCCCCCTCAACACACACCACACCACCCCTCCCCCCCAAAAAATTCGGCCACCCCCCTCAACACACACCACACCACACAACACCACCCCTCCCCCCCCCCCCCAAAATTCGCCCCCCCCCCCTCAATACACACCTCCCCACCCTTCCCCCCCCCCCCCTCAACACACACCACACCACACCACACCACCCCTCCCCTTCCCCCCCTCCAAATTTCGCCCCCCCCCTCAACACACACCACCCCACCCCTCCCCCCCCCCTCCAAATTTCGCCCCTTCTCCCCCCCAAAAATTCCCCCCCCCCCCCCCTCCCTCAACACACACCACACCACACCACCCCTCCCCCCCCCACCCCCCTCAACACACACCACCCCACACCACCCCTCCCCCCCCCCAAAAATCCCCCCCCCCCAACACACACCACCCCACCCCCCCCCCCCCAACACACACCTCACCACCCCTCCCCCCCCCTCAAAAATTCCCCCCCCCCCCCCTCAACACACAAAACACCACCCCTCCCCACCCCCCTCAAAACACACCACACCACACCACCCCTCCCCCCCCCCCAAAAAATTGGCCCCCCCCTCAACACACACCACACCACACCACCCCTCCCCCCCTCCAAAATTCACCCCCCACCCCCCTCAACACACACCACCCCACACCTCCCCTCCCCCCCCCAAAAATTTCCCCCCCCCCCCCCCCAACACACACCACCACATCCCCCCCCCCTCAACACACACCACACCACCCCTCCCCCCCCCTCAAAAATCCCCCCCCCCTCAACACACAAAACACCACCCCTCCCCCCCCCCCAACACACACCACACCACACCACCCCTCCCCCCCCCCCTCCAAATTTTGCCCCCCCCCCAAAAAATTGGCCCCCCCCTCAACACACACCACCCCTCCCCCCCCCCCTCCAAAATTCGCCCCCCCCACCCCTCAAAAATCCCCCACCCCCCCCTCAACACACACCACACCACACCACACCAACCCTCCCCTTCCCCCCTCCAAATTTCGCCTTCCCCTCAACACACACCACCCCACCCCTCCCCCCCCCCCCCCAAAAAATTCGCCCCCCCCGTCCAAATTTCGCCCCTTCCCCCCCCAAAAATTCGCCCCCCCCCCTCAACACACACCACCCCACACCACGCCTCCCCCCCCTCAAAAATTCCCCCCCCCCCTCAACACACACCACACCACACCACACCACCCCTCCCCCCCCCTCAAAAATCCCCCCCCCCTCAACACACACCACACCACCCCTCCCCTTCCCCCCCTCCAAATTTCGCCCCCCCCCTCAACACACACCACCCCACCCCTCCCCCCCCCCGCCCCCAAAAAATTCGCCCCCCCCCCCCCCAACACACACCACCCCACCCCCCCCCCCCCCCAAAAATTCGGCCACCCCCGTCAACACACACCACACCACACACCCCCTCCCCCCCTCCAAAAATCCCCCCCCCCCCCCCCCCCCCCCGCCCCCAACACAAACCACCCCTCCCACCCCCCCCCCAAAAATTCGCGCCCCCCCCCCCTCAATACACACCTCCCCACCCCCCCCCCCCTCAACACACACCACCCCACCTCCCCCCTCAACACACACCACAACACCCCTCCCCCCCCCTCAAAAATCCCCCCCCCCCCCTCAACACACACCACACCACCCCTCCCCTTCCCCCCCTCGAAATTTCGCCCCCCCCCTCAACACACACCACCCCACCCCTCCCCCCCGCCCCAAAAATTCGCCCCCCCCTCCAAATTTCGCCCCTTCCCCCCCAAAAATTCGCCCCCCCCCCTCAACACACACCACACCACACCACCGCTCCCCCCCCCCCCTCCAAAATTCGCCCCCCCCCCCCAAAAATTTCCCACCCCTCCCCCCTCAACACACACCACCCCACCCCCCCCCCCCCCCCCAACACACACCACACCACCCCTCCCCCCCCCCCCCTCAACACACACCACACCACCCCTCCCCCCCCCCCCCCTCAACACACACCACACCACCCCTCCCCCCCCCCGCCCCCAAAAAATTCGCCCCCCCCCCCCGCCAACACACACCACTCCACCCCCCCCCCCCCAAAAAAATTCGGCCACCCCCCTCAACACACACCACACCACACAACACCACCCCTCCCCTTCCCCCCCTCCAAATTTCACTTTCCCCTCAACACACACCACCCCACCCCTCCCCCCCCCCCCCAAAAATTCGCCCCCCCCGTCCAAATTTCGCCCCTTCCCCCCCAAAAATTGGCCCCCCCCCCCTCAACACACACCACGCCACACCACCCCTCCCCACCCCCCCCCCCCCCCCCTCAACACACACCACCCCACACCACCCCTCTCCCCCCCCCCCCCTCAACACACACCACACCACCCCTCCCCTTCCCCCCCTCCAAATTTCGCCCCCCCCTCAACACACACCACCCCACCCCTCCCCCGCCCCCGCCCCCAAAAAATTCACCCCCCCCCCAACACACACCACCCCACCCCCCCCCCCCCAAAAATTCGGCCACCCCCCTCAACACACACCACACCACACCACCCCTCCCCCCCCCTCCAAAATTTGCCCCCCCACCCCCCGGCCCCAACACACACCACCCCTCCCCCCCCCCCCAAAAATTCGCCCCCCCCCCCTCAATACACACCTCCCCACCCTTTCCCCCCCCCCCCTCAACACACACCACACCACCCCTCCCCCCCCTCTCAAAAATCCCCCCCCCCCCTCAACACACACCACACCACCCCTCCCCTTCCCCCCCTCCAAATTTCGCCCACCCCTCAACACACATTACGCCACCCCTCCCCCCCCCCCCAAAAATTCGCCCCCCCCGCCCCTCAACACATACCACCCCACACCACACCACCCCTCCCCCCCCCCAAAAAAATCCCCCCCCCCCCCCCCCACCCTCAACACACACCACCCCCCCCCCCCTCAACACACACCACACCACACCACACCTCCCCCCCCCCCCCCCCCTCAACACACACCACACCACACCACACCACCCCTCCCCTTCCCCCCCTCGAAATTTCGCCCCCCCCTCAACACACACCACCCCACCCCTCCCCCCCCGCCCCAAAAATTCGCCCCCCCCTCCAAATTTCGCCCCTTCCCCCCTCGTCACTCCCCCACCCAACCCAACCCCGCGTCACCCCCATGACACGGCACACCCCCCCACCCCACCGCACCCCCCCACGACGCCCCCCCCCGCACCCCACCTCGAAAAACCCCGCTCCCTCCACGCCACACCACAAATGCCTCCGAAAACCCCGCTCGACCCACCCCACCCCGCATCACCCCCCCACGACATGGCGCACCCCCCACCCCACCGCACCCCCCAACGACGCCGCCCCGCACCCCACCTCGAAAAACCCCGCTCCCTCCATACCACCCCACCACGCCTCCGAAAACCCCGCTCGACCCACCCCACCTCGCATCAGCCCCCCACGACACGGCACACCCCCCACACCCCACCGCACCCCCCCACGACGCGGCGCATATCCCCCCCCCACCGCACCCCACCTCGAAAAACCCCGCTCGACCCACCCAACCCCGCGTCACCCCCCCAGGACACGGCGCACCCCCCCACCCCACCGCACCCCCCCACGACGCGGCGCATATCCCCCCCCCCCCCCCCGCACCCCACCTCGAAAAACCCCGCTCGACCCACCCCACCCCGCGTCACCCCCCACGACACGGCGCACCCCCCCACCCCACCGCACCCCCCCACGACGCCCCCCCCCCGCACCCCACCTCGAAAAACCCGGCTCCATCCACGCCACACCACCACGCCTCCGAAAACCCCGCTCGACCCACCCCACCCCGCGTCTCCCCCCCACGACACGGCGCACCCCCCACCCCACCGCACCCCCCAACGACGGCGTCCCGCACCCCACCTCGAAAAACCCCGCTCCCTCCATACCACCCCACCACGCCTCCGAAAACCCGGCTTGACCCACCCCACCTCGCGTCAGCCCCCCACGACACGGCACACCCCCCACACCCCACCGCACCCCCCCACGACGCGGCGCATATTCCCCCCCCCCCCCCACCCCACCTCGAAAAACCCCACTCGACCCACCCAACCCCGCGTCACTCCCCCAGGACACGGCGCACCCCCCCACCCCACCGCACCCCCCCACGACGCGGCGCATATCCCCCCCCCCCCCGCACCCCACCTCGAAAAACCCCGCTCGACCCACCCCAGCCCGCGTCACCCCCCCACGACACGGCGCACCCCCCCACCCCACCGCACCCCCCCACGACGCCCCCCCCCGCACCCCACCTCGAAAAAGCCCGCTCCCTCCACGCCACACCACCACGCCTCCGAAAACCCCGCTCGACCCACCCCACCCCGCGTCTCCCCCCCACGACACGGCGCACCCCCCCACGACGCCCCCCCGCACCCCACCTCGAAAAACCGCGCTCCCTCCACAGCACCCCACCTCTCCTCCAAAAACCCCGCTCGACCACCCCCACCCCGCGTCACCCCCCACGACGCCCCCCCGCACCCCACCTCGAAAAACCCCGCTCCCTCCACAGCACCCCACCTCTCCTCCAAAAACCCCGCTTGACCACCCCAACCCCGCGTCACTCCCCCACGACACGGCGCACCCCCACCCCACCGCACCTCGAAAAACCCCGCGTCACCCCCCG
>NW_028229612.1:248697-257603 GCF_053477565.2 Lygodium microphyllum | reverse complement strand
CCACCCCCCCCCCCCCAACACACACCACACCACCCCTCCCCCCCCCCCTCAACACACACCACACCACCCCTCCCCCCCCCCCCGCCCCCAAAAAATTCGCCCCCCTCCCCTCCCCCCCCTCCAAAATTTGCCCCCCCCCCCCCCCCCCCCCGCCCCCAACACAAACCACCCCTCCCCCCCCCAAAAAATTCGCGCCCCCCCCCCTCAATACACACCTCCCCACCCCCCCCCCCCCTCAACAAACACCACACCACCCCTCCCCCCCCCTCAAAAATCCCCCCCCCCCCCAACACACACCACACCACACCACCCCTCCCCCCCCCCCCCCCAAAAAAATCCCCCCCCCCGCCCCCCTCAACACACACCACCCCACCCCCCCCCCCACAACACACACCACACAACCCCTCCCCCCCCCCTCAAAAATTCCCTGCCCCCCCCTCAACACACACCACACCACCCCTCCCCCCCCCTCAAAAATCCCCCCCCCCCCCTCAACACACACCACACCACACCACCCCTCCCCCCCCCCCCCCACCTCCAAATTTTGCCCCCCCCCTCAACACACACCACACCACACCACCCCTCCCCCCCCCTCCAAAATTCGCCCCCCCCCCCCCCCCTCAACACACACCACCCCACCCCCCCCCTCAACACACACCACACCACCCCTCCCCCCCCCCTCAAAAATCCCCCCCCCCTCAACACACACCACACCACACCACCCCTCCCCTTCCCCCCCTCGAAATTTCGCCCCCCCCTCAACACACACCACCCCACCCCTCCCCCCCCGCCCCAAAAATTCGCCCCCCCCCTCAACACACACCACACCACACCACCGCTCTCCCCCCCCCCTCCAAAATTCGCCCCCCCCCAAAAAATTTCCCACCCCTCCCCCCTCAACACACACCACCCCACCCCCCCCCCCCAACACACACCACACCACCCCTCCCCCCCCCCCTCAACACACACCACACCACCCCTCCCCCCCCCCCCGCCCCCAAAAAATTCGCCCCCCCCCCCCCCCCCCCCAACACACACCACTCCACCCCCCCCCCAAAAAAATTCGGCCACCCCCCTCAACACACACCACACCACACCACCCCTCCCCCCCCCTCCAAAATTCGCCCCCCCCCCCCCCCCCCCCCCCCCCTCAACACACACCACCCCACCCCACCCCCTCAACACACACCACACCACACCACACCACCCCTCCCCCCCCCCCCAAAATTCGCCCCCCCCCCCTCAATACACACCTCCCCACCCTTCCCCCCCCCCCCTCAACACACACCACACCACACCACACCACACCACCCCTCCCCTTCCCCCCCTCCAAATTTCGCCCCCCCCTCAACACACACCACCCCACCCCTCCCCCCCCTCCAAATTTCGCCCCTTCTCCCCCCCAAAAATTCGCCCCCCCCCCCCCTCCCTCAACACACACCACACCACACCACCCCTCCCCCCCTCACCCCCCTCAACACACACCACCCCACACCACCCCTCCCCCCCCCAAATATCCCCCCCCCCAACACACACCACCCCACCCCCCCCCCCAACACACACCTCACCACCCCTCCCCCCCCCTCAAAAATTCCCCCCCCCCCCTCAACACACAAAACACCACCCCTCCCCCCCCCCCTCAAAACACACCACACCACACCACCCCTCCCCCCCCCCTCCAAATTTTGCCCCCCCCCCCCCCCCCAAAAAATTGGCCCCCCCCTCAACACACACCACACCACACCACCCCTCCCCCCCCTCCAAAACTCGCCCCCCACCCCCCTCAACACACACCACCCCACACCTCCCCTCCCCCCCCCAAAAATTTCCCCCCCCCCAACACACACCACCACATCCCCCCCCCCTCAACACACACCACACCACCCCTCCCCCCCCCCTCAAAAATCCCCCCCCCCCCCCCTCAACACACAAAACACCACCCCTCCCCCCCCCCCCCTCAAAAATCCCCCCCCCCCCCCAACACACACCACACCACACCACCCCTCCCCCCCCCTCCAAATTTTGCCCTCCCCCCCAAAAAATTGGCCCCCCCCTCAACACACACCACCCCTCCCCCCCCCCTCCAAAATTCGCCCCCCCCACCCCTCAAAAATCCCCCCCCCCCTCAACACACACCACACCACACCACACCAACCCTCCCTTCCCCCCTCCAAATTTCGCCTTCCCCTCAACACACACCACCCCACCCCTCCCCCCCCCCCCCCCAAAAATTCGCCCCCCCCCGTCCAAATTTCGCCCCTTCCCCCCCCAAAAATTCCCCCCCCCCCCCTCAACACACACCACCCCACACCACGCCTCCCCCCCCTCAAAAATTCCCCCCCCCCCTCAACACACACCACACCACACCACACCAGCCCTCCCCCCCCCTCAAAAATCCCCCCCCCTCAACACACACCACACCACCCCTCCCCTTCCCCCCCTCCAAATTTCGCCCCCCCCTCAACACACACCACCCCACCCCTCCCCCCCCCGCCCCCAAAAAATTCGCCCCCCCCGCAACACACACCACCCCACCCCCCCCCCCCCCCCAAAAATTCGGCCACCCCCCTCAACACACACCACACCACACACCCCCTCCCCCCCTCCAAAATTCCCCCCCCCCCCCCCCCCCCCCCCGCCCCCAACACAAACCACCCCTCCCACCCCCCCCCAAAAATTCGCGCCCCCCCCCTCAATACACACCTCCCCACACCCCCCCCCTCAACAAACACCACACCACCCCTCCCCGCCCCCTCAAAAATCCCCCCCCCCCCCTCAACACACACCACACCACCCCTCCCCCCCCCCCCAACACACACCACCCCACCCCCCCCCAACACACACCACACAACCCCTCCCCCCACCTCAAAAATTCCCCGCCCCCCCCTCAACACACACCACACCACCCCTCCCCCCCCCCCCTCAAAAATCCCCCCCCCCCCCCCCCTCAACACACACCACACCACACCACCCCTCCCCCCCCCCCCCTCCAAATTTTGCCCCCCCCCCCCCCCCCAAAAATTGGCCCCCCCCCTCAACACACACCACACCACACCACCCCTCCCCCCCCTCCAAAATTCGCCCCCCCCCCCCCCCCCCCTCAACACACACCACCCCACCCCCCCCCTCAACACACACCACACCACCCCTCCCCCCCCCCTCAAAAATCCCCCCCCCCCCTCAACACACACCACACCACCCCTCCCCTTCCCCCCCTCGAAATTTCGCCCCCCCCTCAACACACACCACCCCACCCCTCCCCCCCGCCCCAAAAATTCGCCCCCCCCTCCAAATTTCGCCCCTTCCCCCCCCTAAAATTCGCCCCCCCCCCTCAACACACACCACACCACACCACCGCTCCCCCCCCCCCCCTCCAAAATTCGCCCCCCCCCCCCCCCCCCCCCAAAAATTTCCCACCCCTCCCCCCTCAACACACACCACCCCACCCCCCCCCCCAACACACACCACACCACCCCTCCCCCCCCCCCCCCCCCTCAACACACACCACACCACCCCTCCCCCCCCCGCCCCCAAAAAATTCGCCCCCCCCCCCCCCCCCCGCCAACACACACCACTCCACCCCCCCCCCCAAAAAAATTCGGCCACCCCCCTCAACACACACCACACCACACAACACCACCCCTCCCCTTCCCCCCCTCCAAATTTCACTTTCCCCTCAACACACACCACCCCACCCCTCCCCCCCCCCCAAAAATTCGCCCCCCCCGTCCAAATTTCGCCCCTTCCCCCCCCAAAAATTGGCCCCCCCCCCTCAACACACACCACGCCACACCACCCCTCCGCCCCCCCCCCCCCCCTCAACACACACCACCCCACACCACACCACCCCTCCCCCCCCCCCCCCTCAACACACACCACACCACCCCTCCCCTTCCCCCCCTCCAAATTTCGCCCCCCCCTCAACACACACCACCCCACCCCTCCCCCGCCCCCGCCCCCAAAAAATTCGCCCCCCCCCAACACACACCACCCCACCCCCCCCCCCCAAAAAATTCGGCCACCCCCCTCAACACACACCACACCACCCCTCCCCCCCCCTCCAAAATTTGCCCCCCCACCCCCCGGCCCCAACACACACCACCCCTCTCCCCCCCCCCCAAAAATTCGCCCCCCCCCCCCCTCAATACACACCTCCCCACCCTTTCCCCCCCCCCCCCCCCTCAACACACACCACACCACCCCTCCCCCCCCTCTCAAAAATCCCCCCCCCCCTCAACACACACCACACCACCCCTCCCCTTCCCCCCCTCCAAATTTCGCCCACCCCTCAACACACATTACCCCACCCCTCCCCCCCCCCCCCAAAAATTCGCCCCCCCCCCCCTCAACACATACCACCCCACACCACACCACCCCTCCCCCCCCCCAAAAAAATCCCCCCCCCCCCCCCCGCCCTCAACACACACCGCCCCCCCCCCCCTCAACACACACCACACCACACCACCCCTCCCCCCCCCCCCTCAAAAATCCCCCCCCCCCTCAACACACACCACACCACACCACACCACACCACACCACACCACCCCTCCCCTTCCCCCCCTCGAAATTTCGCCCCCCCCCCAACACACACCACCCCACCCCTCCCCCCCCGCCCCAAAAATTCGCCCCCCCCTCCAAATTTCGCCCCTTCCCCCCTCGTCACTCCCCCACCCAACCCAACCCCGCGTCACCCCCATGACACGGCACACCCCCCCACCCCACCGCACCCCCCCACGACGCCCCCCCCCGCACCCCACCTCGAAAAACCCCGCTCCCTCCACGCCACACCACAAATGCCTCCGAAAACCCCGCTCGACCCACCCCACCCCGCGTCACCCCCCCACGACATGGCGCACCCCCCACCCCACCGCACCCCCCAACGACGCCGCCCCGCACCCCACCTCGAAAAACCCCGCTCCCTCCATACCACCCCACCACGCCTCCGAAAACCCCGCTCGACCCACCCCACCTCGCGTCAGCCCCCCACGACACGGCACACCCCCCACACCCCACCGCACCCCCCCACGACGCGGCGCATATCCCCCCCCCCCCCCCGCACCCCACCTCGAAAAACCCCACTCGACCCACCCAACCCCGCGTCACTCCCCCAGGACACGGCGCACCCCCCCACCCCACCGCACCCCCCCACGACGCGGCGCATATCCCCCCCCCCCCCGCACCCCACCTCGAAAAACCCCGCTCGACCCACCCCACCCCGCGTCACCCCCCCACGACACGACGCACCCCCCCACCCCACCGCACCCCCCCACGACGCCCCCCCCGCACCCCACCTCGAAAAACCCCGCTCCATCCACGCCACACCACCACGCCTCCGAAAACCCCGCTCGACCCACCCCACCCCGCGTCTCCCCCCCACGACACGGCGCACCCCCCACCCCACCGCACCCCCCAACGACGACGCCCCGCACCCCACCTCGAAAAACCCCGCTCCCTCCATACCACCCCACCACGCCTCCGAAAACCCCGCTCGACCCACCCCACCTCGCGTCAGCCCCCCACGACACGGCACACCCCCCACACCCCACCGCACCCCCCCACGACGCGGCGCATATCCCCCCCCCCCCGCACCCCACTCGACCCACCCAACCCCGCGTCACTCCCCCAGGACACGGCGCACCCCCCCACCCCACCGCACCCCCCCACGACGCGGCGCATATCCCCCCCCCCCCCCCCCGCACCCCACCTCGAAAAACCCCGCTCGACCCACCCCACCCCGCGTCACCCCCCCACGACACGGCGCACCCCCCCACCCCACCGCACCCCCCCACGACGCCCCCCCCCGCACCCCACCTCGAAAAACCCCGCTCCCTCCACGCCACACCACCACGCCTCCGAAAACCCCGCTCGACCCACCCCACCCCGCGTCTCCCCCCCACGACACGGCGCACCCCCCCACGACGCCCCCCCGCACCCCACCTCGAAAAACCGCGCTCCCTCCACAGCACCCCACCCCTCCTCCAAAAACCCCGCTCGACCACCCCCACCCCGCGTCACCCCCCACGACGCCCCCCCGCACCCCACCTCGAAAAACCCCGCTCCCTCCACAGCACCCCACCTCTCCTCCAAAAACCCCGCTTGACCACCCCAACCCCGCGTCACTCCCCCACGACACGGCGCACCCCCCCACCCCACCGCACCTCGAAAAACCCCGCGTCACCCCCCACGACGCCCCCCCGCACCCCACCTCGAAAAACCCCGCTCCCTCCATAGCACCCCACCTCTCCTCCAAAAACCCCGCTTGACCACCCCAACCCCGCGTCACTCCCCCATGACACGGCGCACCCCCCCACGACGCCCCCCCCGCACCCCACCTCGAAAAACCCCGCTCCCTCCACACCACCCCGCCACGCCTCCAAAAAACCGCGCTCGACCCACCCCACCCCGCGTCACGGTGCAGCCCCCACCCCAGCGCACCCCCCCACGACGCCCCCCCCCCCCCCACCCCACCTCGAAAAACCGCGCTCCATCCACAGCACCCCACCTCTCCTCCAAAAACCCCGCTCGACCAACCCCACCCCGCGTCTCCCCCCCACGACACGGCGCACCCCCCCACGACGCCCCCCCGCACCCCACCTCGAAAAACCGCGCTCCCTCCACAGCACCCCACCTCTCCTCCAAAAACCCCGCTCGACCACCCCCACCCCGCGTCACCCCCCACGACGCCCCCCCGCACCCCACCTCGAAAAACCGCGCTCCCTCCACAGCACCCCACCTCTCCTCCAAAAACCCCGCTTGACCACCCCAACCCCGCGTCACTCCCCCACGACACGGCGCACCCCCCCACCCCACCGCACGCCCCCGCGCACCCCACCTCGAAAAACCGCGCTCCCTCCACAGCTCCCCACCTCTCCTCCAAAAACCCCGCTCGACCACCCCCACCCCGCGTCACCCCCCACGACGCCCCCCCGCACCCCACCTCCAAAAACCCCGCTCCCTCCACAGCACCCCACCTCTCCTCCAAAAACCCCGCTCGACCACCCCAACCCCGCATCACTCCCCCACGACACGGCGCTCCCCCCCACGACACGGCGCACCCCCCCACGACGCCCCCGCGCACCCCACCTCGAAAAACCGCGCTCCCTCCACAGCTCCCCACGTCTCCTCCAAAAACCCCGCTCGACCACCCCCACCCCGCGTCACCCCCCACGACGCCCCCCCGCACCCCACCTCGAAAAACCACGCTCCCTCCACAGCACCCCACCTCTCCTCCAAAAACCCCGCTTGACCACCCCAACCCCGCGTCACTCCCCCACGACACGGCGCACCCCCCCACCCCACCGCACGCCCCCGCGCACCCCACCTCGAAAAACCGCGCTCCCTCCACAGCTCCCCACCTCTCCTCCAAAAACCCCGCTCGACCACCCCCACCCCGCGTCACCCCCCCACGACGCCCCCCCGCACCCCACCTCGAAAAACCCCGCTCCCTCCACAGCACCCCACCTCTCCTCCAAAAACCCCGCTTGACCACCCCAACCCCGCGTCACTCCCCCACGACACGGCGCACCCCCCCACCCCACCGCACGCCCCCGCGCACCCCACCTCGAAAAACCGCGCTCCCTCCACAGCTCCCCACCTCTCCTCCAAAAACCCCGCTCGACCACCCCCACCCCGCGTCACCCCCCCACGACGCCCCCCCGCACCCCACCTCGAAAAACCCCGCTCCCTCCACAGCACCCCACCTCTCCTCCAAAAACCCCGCTTGACCACCCCAACCCCGCGTCACTCCCCCATGACACGGCGCACCGCCCCACCCCACCGCACCCCCCCACGACGCCCCCCCGCACCCCACCTCGAAAAACCGCGCTCCCTCCACAGCACCCCACCTCTCCTCCCAAAACCCCGCTCGACCACCCCCACCCCGCGTCACCCCCCACGACGCCCCCCCGCACCCCACCTCGAAAAACCCCGCTCCCTCCACAGCACCCCATCTCTCCTCCAAAAACCCCGCTTGACCACCCCAACCCCGCGTCACTCCCCCATGACACGGCGCACCCCCCCACGACGCCCCCCCCCGCACCCCACCTCGAAAAACCCCGCTCCCTCCACGCCTCCGAAAACCCCGCTCGACCCACCCCACCCCGCGTCACCCCCCCACGACGCCCCCGCGCACCCCACCTCGGAAAACCCGCTGCATCCACACCACCCCACCCCACCTCGAAAAACCCGCTGCATCCACACCACCCCACCCCGCGTCACGGCACACCCCACCGCACCCCCCCTCGACGCGGCGCATCCCCCCCGCACCCCACCTCGAAAAACCCCGCTCCATCCACACGACCCCGCCACGCCTCCAAAAACCCCGCTCGACCCAGCCCACCCCGCGTCACCCCCCCACGACACGGCGCACCCTCCACCCCACCGCACCCCCCGACGACGCGGCGTATCCCCCGCGCACCCCACCTCCAAAAACCCCGCTCGACCCACGGCACGTCACCTCACCCCCCCACGACATGGCACACCCTCCCTCCTAAGAAATCCCGCTCCGCAATGACACGGCACACACACCCCACTGCACACGACCCCCTCCCGCGACACGGAACCTTCCACCCCCCGACGGACCTCCTCAAGAAACCCCCCCACGACATGGCACCCCCCCGCGACATGGCACACCCTCCCTCCTCAGAAAATCCCCGCTCCAACAACCCGCCCGCGCAACATGGCACGCCCTCCCTCCTCGGAAAAACCCCGCTCCACCGAACCCCCCCACAACATGGCACACCCTCCGCTCCCAAAATACCTCGCATCTTGAGGAGGGGGTATCACGTGAGAGCGAGGCAGAGGGAGGGGCCAGGCACGACGTACGCAAAGACAATCGCGACGAGGAGAGGAGGCGCCGCGTCATGGCAAGGCGAGGGGGTTTCCTACCACGATGTCAGCGTTGGAGA
>NW_028229612.1:228697-238697 GCF_053477565.2 Lygodium microphyllum | reverse complement strand
CCCCAACACACACCACACCACCCCTCCCCCCCCCCCTCAACACACACCACACCACCCCTCCCCCCCCCCCCGCCCCCAAAAAATTCGCCCCCCTCCCCTCCCCCCCCTCCAAAATTTGCCCCCCCCCCCCCCCCCCCGCCCCCAACACAAACCACCCCTCCCCCCCCCAAAAAATTCGCGCCCCCCCCCCTCAATACACACCTCCCCACCCCCCCCCCCCCCTCAACAAACACCACACCACCCCTCCCCCCCCCTCAAAAATCCCCCCCCCCCCCAACACACACCACACCACACCACCCCTCCCCCCCCCCCCCCAAAAAAATCCCCCCCCCCGCCCCCCTCAACACACACCACCCCACCCCCCCCCCCACAACACACACCACACAACCCCTCCCCCCCCCCTCAAAAATTCCCTGCCCCCCCCTCAACACACACCACACCACCCCTCCCCCCCCCCTCAAAAATCCCCCCCCCCCCTCAACACACACCACACCACACCACCCCTCCCCCCCCCCCCCACCTCCAAATTTTGCCCCCCCCCTCAACACACACCACACCACACCACCCCTCCCCCCCCCTCCAAAATTCGCCCCCCCCCCCCCTCAACACACACCACCCCACCCCCCCCCTCAACACACACCACACCACCCCTCCCCCCCCCCCTCAAAAATCCCCCCCCCTCAACACACACCACACCACACCACCCCTCCCCTTCCCCCCCTCGAAATTTCGCCCCCCCCTCAACACACACCACCCCACCCCTCCCCCCCCGCCCCAAAAATTCGCCCCCCCCCCTCAACACACACCACACCACACCACCGCTCTCCCCCCCCCCTCCAAAATTCGCCCCCCCCCAAAAAATTTCCCACCCCTCCCCCCTCAACACACACCACCCCACCCCCCCCCCCCCAACACACACCACACCACCCCTCCCCCCCCCCCTCAACACACACCACACCACCCCTCCCCCCCCCCCCGCCCCCAAAAAATTCGCCCCCCTCCCCTCCCCCCCCTCCAAAATTTGCCCCCCCCCCCCCCCCCCCCCGCCCCCAACACAAACCACCCCTCCCCCCCCCAAAAAATTCGCGCCCCCCCCCCTCAATACACACCTCCCCACCCCCCCCCCCCCTCAACAAACACCACACCACCCCTCCCCCCCCCTCAAAAATCCCCCCCCCCCCCAACACACACCACACCACACCACCCCTCCCCCCCCCCCCCCCAAAAAAATCCCCCCCCCCGCCCCCCTCAACACACACCACCCCACCCCCCCCCCCACAACACACACCACACAACCCCTCCCCCCCCCCTCAAAAATTCCCTGCCCCCCCCTCAACACACACCACACCACCCCTCCCCCCCCCTCAAAAATCCCCCCCCCCCCCTCAACACACACCACACCACACCACCCCTCCCCCCCCCCCCCCACCTCCAAATTTTGCCCCCCCCCTCAACACACACCACACCACACCACCCCTCCCCCCCCCTCCAAAATTCGCCCCCCCCCCCCCCCCTCAACACACACCACCCCACCCCCCCCCTCAACACACACCACACCACCCCTCCCCCCCCCCTCAAAAATCCCCCCCCCCTCAACACACACCACACCACACCACCCCTCCCCTTCCCCCCCTCGAAATTTCGCCCCCCCCTCAACACACACCACCCCACCCCTCCCCCCCCGCCCCAAAAATTCGCCCCCCCCCTCAACACACACCACACCACACCACCGCTCTCCCCCCCCCCTCCAAAATTCGCCCCCCCCCAAAAAATTTCCCACCCCTCCCCCCTCAACACACACCACCCCACCCCCCCCCCCCAACA
The DNA here is from genome assembly GCF_053477565.2 of Lygodium microphyllum. NCBI lineage: Eukaryota > Viridiplantae > Streptophyta > Polypodiopsida > Schizaeales > Lygodiaceae > Lygodium > Lygodium microphyllum. Next base: position 236,873 of record NW_028229612.1, on the reverse strand, counting down.
CACACCACACCACCCCTCCCCCCCCCCCTCAACACACACCACACCACCCCTCCCCCCCCCCCCGCCCCCAAAAAATTCGCCCCCCCCCCCCCCCCCCCCAACACACACCACTCCACCCCCCCCCCAAAAAAATTCGGCCACCCCCCTCAACACACACCACACCACACCACCCCTCCCCCCCCCTCCAAAATTCGCCCCCCCCCCCCCCCCCCCCCCCCCTCAACACACACCACCCCACCCCACCCCCTCAACACACACCACACCACACCACACCACCCCTCCCCCCCCCCCCAAAATTCGCCCCCCCCCCCTCAATACACACCTCCCCACCCTTCCCCCCCCCCCCTCAACACACACCACACCACACCACACCACACCACCCCTCCCCTTCCCCCCCTCCAAATTTCGCCCCCCCCTCAACACACACCACCCCACCCCTCCCCCCCCTCCAAATTTCGCCCCTTCTCCCCCCCAAAAATTCGCCCCCCCCCCCCCTCCCTCAACACACACCACACCACACCACCCCTCCCCCCCTCACCCCCCTCAACACACACCACCCCACACCACCCCTCCCCCCCCCAAATATCCCCCCCCCCAACACACACCACCCCACCCCCCCCCCCAACACACACCTCACCACCCCTCCCCCCCCCTCAAAAATTCCCCCCCCCCCCTCAACACACAAAACACCACCCCTCCCCCCCCCCCTCAAAACACACCACACCACACCACCCCTCCCCCCCCCCTCCAAATTTTGCCCCCCCCCCCCCCCCCAAAAAATTGGCCCCCCCCTCAACACACACCACACCACACCACCCCTCCCCCCCCTCCAAAACTCGCCCCCCACCCCCCTCAACACACACCACCCCACACCTCCCCTCCCCCCCCCAAAAATTTCCCCCCCCCCAACACACACCACCACATCCCCCCCCCCTCAACACACACCACACCACCCCTCCCCCCCCCCTCAAAAATCCCCCCCCCCCCCCCTCAACACACAAAACACCACCCCTCCCCCCCCCCCCCTCAAAAATCCCCCCCCCCCCCCAACACACACCACACCACACCACCCCTCCCCCCCCCTCCAAATTTTGCCCTCCCCCCCAAAAAATTGGCCCCCCCCTCAACACACACCACCCCTCCCCCCCCCCTCCAAAATTCGCCCCCCCCACCCCTCAAAAATCCCCCCCCCCCTCAACACACACCACACCACACCACACCAACCCTCCCTTCCCCCCTCCAAATTTCGCCTTCCCCTCAACACACACCACCCCACCCCTCCCCCCCCCCCCCCCAAAAATTCGCCCCCCCCCGTCCAAATTTCGCCCCTTCCCCCCCCAAAAATTCCCCCCCCCCCCCTCAACACACACCACCCCACACCACGCCTCCCCCCCCTCAAAAATTCCCCCCCCCCCTCAACACACACCACACCACACCACACCAGCCCTCCCCCCCCCTCAAAAATCCCCCCCCCTCAACACACACCACACCACCCCTCCCCTTCCCCCCCTCCAAATTTCGCCCCCCCCTCAACACACACCACCCCACCCCTCCCCCCCCCGCCCCCAAAAAATTCGCCCCCCCCGCAACACACACCACCCCACCCCCCCCCCCCCCCCAAAAATTCGGCCACCCCCCTCAACACACACCACACCACACACCCCCTCCCCCCCTCCAAAATTCCCCCCCCCCCCCCCCCCCCCCCCGCCCCCAACACAAACCACCCCTCCCACCCCCCCCCAAAAATTCGCGCCCCCCCCCTCAATACACACCTCCCCACACCCCCCCCCTCAACAAACACCACACCACCCCTCCCCGCCCCCTCAAAAATCCCCCCCCCCCCCTCAACACACACCACACCACCCCTCCCCCCCCCCCCAACACACACCACCCCACCCCCCCCCAACACACACCACACAACCCCTCCCCCCACCTCAAAAATTCCCCGCCCCCCCCTCAACACACACCACACCACCCCTCCCCCCCCCCCCTCAAAAATCCCCCCCCCCCCCCCCCTCAACACACACCACACCACACCACCCCTCCCCCCCCCCCCCTCCAAATTTTGCCCCCCCCCCCCCCCCCAAAAATTGGCCCCCCCCCTCAACACACACCACACCACACCACCCCTCCCCCCCCTCCAAAATTCGCCCCCCCCCCCCCCCCCCCTCAACACACACCACCCCACCCCCCCCCTCAACACACACCACACCACCCCTCCCCCCCCCCTCAAAAATCCCCCCCCCCCCTCAACACACACCACACCACCCCTCCCCTTCCCCCCCTCGAAATTTCGCCCCCCCCTCAACACACACCACCCCACCCCTCCCCCCCGCCCCAAAAATTCGCCCCCCCCTCCAAATTTCGCCCCTTCCCCCCCCTAAAATTCGCCCCCCCCCCTCAACACACACCACACCACACCACCGCTCCCCCCCCCCCCCTCCAAAATTCGCCCCCCCCCCCCCCCCCCCCCAAAAATTTCCCACCCCTCCCCCCTCAACACACACCACCCCACCCCCCCCCCCAACACACACCACACCACCCCTCCCCCCCCCCCCCCCCCTCAACACACACCACACCACCCCTCCCCCCCCCGCCCCCAAAAAATTCGCCCCCCCCCCCCCCCCCCGCCAACACACACCACTCCACCCCCCCCCCCAAAAAAATTCGGCCACCCCCCTCAACACACACCACACCACACAACACCACCCCTCCCCTTCCCCCCCTCCAAATTTCACTTTCCCCTCAACACACACCACCCCACCCCTCCCCCCCCCCCAAAAATTCGCCCCCCCCGTCCAAATTTCGCCCCTTCCCCCCCCAAAAATTGGCCCCCCCCCCTCAACACACACCACGCCACACCACCCCTCCGCCCCCCCCCCCCCCCTCAACACACACCACCCCACACCACACCACCCCTCCCCCCCCCCCCCCTCAACACACACCACACCACCCCTCCCCTTCCCCCCCTCCAAATTTCGCCCCCCCCTCAACACACACCACCCCACCCCTCCCCCGCCCCCGCCCCCAAAAAATTCGCCCCCCCCCAACACACACCACCCCACCCCCCCCCCCCAAAAAATTCGGCCACCCCCCTCAACACACACCACACCACCCCTCCCCCCCCCTCCAAAATTTGCCCCCCCACCCCCCGGCCCCAACACACACCACCCCTCTCCCCCCCCCCCAAAAATTCGCCCCCCCCCCCCCTCAATACACACCTCCCCACCCTTTCCCCCCCCCCCCCCCCTCAACACACACCACACCACCCCTCCCCCCCCTCTCAAAAATCCCCCCCCCCCTCAACACACACCACACCACCCCTCCCCTTCCCCCCCTCCAAATTTCGCCCACCCCTCAACACACATTACCCCACCCCTCCCCCCCCCCCCCAAAAATTCGCCCCCCCCCCCCTCAACACATACCACCCCACACCACACCACCCCTCCCCCCCCCCAAAAAAATCCCCCCCCCCCCCCCCGCCCTCAACACACACCGCCCCCCCCCCCCTCAACACACACCACACCACACCACCCCTCCCCCCCCCCCCTCAAAAATCCCCCCCCCCCTCAACACACACCACACCACACCACACCACACCACACCACACCACCCCTCCCCTTCCCCCCCTCGAAATTTCGCCCCCCCCCCAACACACACCACCCCACCCCTCCCCCCCCGCCCCAAAAATTCGCCCCCCCCTCCAAATTTCGCCCCTTCCCCCCTCGTCACTCCCCCACCCAACCCAACCCCGCGTCACCCCCATGACACGGCACACCCCCCCACCCCACCGCACCCCCCCACGACGCCCCCCCCCGCACCCCACCTCGAAAAACCCCGCTCCCTCCACGCCACACCACAAATGCCTCCGAAAACCCCGCTCGACCCACCCCACCCCGCGTCACCCCCCCACGACATGGCGCACCCCCCACCCCACCGCACCCCCCAACGACGCCGCCCCGCACCCCACCTCGAAAAACCCCGCTCCCTCCATACCACCCCACCACGCCTCCGAAAACCCCGCTCGACCCACCCCACCTCGCGTCAGCCCCCCACGACACGGCACACCCCCCACACCCCACCGCACCCCCCCACGACGCGGCGCATATCCCCCCCCCCCCCCCGCACCCCACCTCGAAAAACCCCACTCGACCCACCCAACCCCGCGTCACTCCCCCAGGACACGGCGCACCCCCCCACCCCACCGCACCCCCCCACGACGCGGCGCATATCCCCCCCCCCCCCGCACCCCACCTCGAAAAACCCCGCTCGACCCACCCCACCCCGCGTCACCCCCCCACGACACGACGCACCCCCCCACCCCACCGCACCCCCCCACGACGCCCCCCCCGCACCCCACCTCGAAAAACCCCGCTCCATCCACGCCACACCACCACGCCTCCGAAAACCCCGCTCGACCCACCCCACCCCGCGTCTCCCCCCCACGACACGGCGCACCCCCCACCCCACCGCACCCCCCAACGACGACGCCCCGCACCCCACCTCGAAAAACCCCGCTCCCTCCATACCACCCCACCACGCCTCCGAAAACCCCGCTCGACCCACCCCACCTCGCGTCAGCCCCCCACGACACGGCACACCCCCCACACCCCACCGCACCCCCCCACGACGCGGCGCATATCCCCCCCCCCCCGCACCCCACTCGACCCACCCAACCCCGCGTCACTCCCCCAGGACACGGCGCACCCCCCCACCCCACCGCACCCCCCCACGACGCGGCGCATATCCCCCCCCCCCCCCCCCGCACCCCACCTCGAAAAACCCCGCTCGACCCACCCCACCCCGCGTCACCCCCCCACGACACGGCGCACCCCCCCACCCCACCGCACCCCCCCACGACGCCCCCCCCCGCACCCCACCTCGAAAAACCCCGCTCCCTCCACGCCACACCACCACGCCTCCGAAAACCCCGCTCGACCCACCCCACCCCGCGTCTCCCCCCCACGACACGGCGCACCCCCCCACGACGCCCCCCCGCACCCCACCTCGAAAAACCGCGCTCCCTCCACAGCACCCCACCCCTCCTCCAAAAACCCCGCTCGACCACCCCCACCCCGCGTCACCCCCCACGACGCCCCCCCGCACCCCACCTCGAAAAACCCCGCTCCCTCCACAGCACCCCACCTCTCCTCCAAAAACCCCGCTTGACCACCCCAACCCCGCGTCACTCCCCCACGACACGGCGCACCCCCCCACCCCACCGCACCTCGAAAAACCCCGCGTCACCCCCCACGACGCCCCCCCGCACCCCACCTCGAAAAACCCCGCTCCCTCCATAGCACCCCACCTCTCCTCCAAAAACCCCGCTTGACCACCCCAACCCCGCGTCACTCCCCCATGACACGGCGCACCCCCCCACGACGCCCCCCCCGCACCCCACCTCGAAAAACCCCGCTCCCTCCACACCACCCCGCCACGCCTCCAAAAAACCGCGCTCGACCCACCCCACCCCGCGTCACGGTGCAGCCCCCACCCCAGCGCACCCCCCCACGACGCCCCCCCCCCCCCCACCCCACCTCGAAAAACCGCGCTCCATCCACAGCACCCCACCTCTCCTCCAAAAACCCCGCTCGACCAACCCCACCCCGCGTCTCCCCCCCACGACACGGCGCACCCCCCCACGACGCCCCCCCGCACCCCACCTCGAAAAACCGCGCTCCCTCCACAGCACCCCACCTCTCCTCCAAAAACCCCGCTCGACCACCCCCACCCCGCGTCACCCCCCACGACGCCCCCCCGCACCCCACCTCGAAAAACCGCGCTCCCTCCACAGCACCCCACCTCTCCTCCAAAAACCCCGCTTGACCACCCCAACCCCGCGTCACTCCCCCACGACACGGCGCACCCCCCCACCCCACCGCACGCCCCCGCGCACCCCACCTCGAAAAACCGCGCTCCCTCCACAGCTCCCCACCTCTCCTCCAAAAACCCCGCTCGACCACCCCCACCCCGCGTCACCCCCCACGACGCCCCCCCGCACCCCACCTCCAAAAACCCCGCTCCCTCCACAGCACCCCACCTCTCCTCCAAAAACCCCGCTCGACCACCCCAACCCCGCATCACTCCCCCACGACACGGCGCTCCCCCCCACGACACGGCGCACCCCCCCACGACGCCCCCGCGCACCCCACCTCGAAAAACCGCGCTCCCTCCACAGCTCCCCACGTCTCCTCCAAAAACCCCGCTCGACCACCCCCACCCCGCGTCACCCCCCACGACGCCCCCCCGCACCCCACCTCGAAAAACCACGCTCCCTCCACAGCACCCCACCTCTCCTCCAAAAACCCCGCTTGACCACCCCAACCCCGCGTCACTCCCCCACGACACGGCGCACCCCCCCACCCCACCGCACGCCCCCGCGCACCCCACCTCGAAAAACCGCGCTCCCTCCACAGCTCCCCACCTCTCCTCCAAAAACCCCGCTCGACCACCCCCACCCCGCGTCACCCCCCCACGACGCCCCCCCGCACCCCACCTCGAAAAACCCCGCTCCCTCCACAGCACCCCACCTCTCCTCCAAAAACCCCGCTTGACCACCCCAACCCCGCGTCACTCCCCCACGACACGGCGCACCCCCCCACCCCACCGCACGCCCCCGCGCACCCCACCTCGAAAAACCGCGCTCCCTCCACAGCTCCCCACCTCTCCTCCAAAAACCCCGCTCGACCACCCCCACCCCGCGTCACCCCCCCACGACGCCCCCCCGCACCCCACCTCGAAAAACCCCGCTCCCTCCACAGCACCCCACCTCTCCTCCAAAAACCCCGCTTGACCACCCCAACCCCGCGTCACTCCCCCATGACACGGCGCACCGCCCCACCCCACCGCACCCCCCCACGACGCCCCCCCGCACCCCACCTCGAAAAACCGCGCTCCCTCCACAGCACCCCACCTCTCCTCCCAAAACCCCGCTCGACCACCCCCACCCCGCGTCACCCCCCACGACGCCCCCCCGCACCCCACCTCGAAAAACCCCGCTCCCTCCACAGCACCCCATCTCTCCTCCAAAAACCCCGCTTGACCACCCCAACCCCGCGTCACTCCCCCATGACACGGCGCACCCCCCCACGACGCCCCCCCCCGCACCCCACCTCGAAAAACCCCGCTCCCTCCACGCCTCCGAAAACCCCGCTCGACCCACCCCACCCCGCGTCACCCCCCCACGACGCCCCCGCGCACCCCACCTCGGAAAACCCGCTGCATCCACACCACCCCACCCCACCTCGAAAAACCCGCTGCATCCACACCACCCCACCCCGCGTCACGGCACACCCCACCGCACCCCCCCTCGACGCGGCGCATCCCCCCCGCACCCCACCTCGAAAAACCCCGCTCCATCCACACGACCCCGCCACGCCTCCAAAAACCCCGCTCGACCCAGCCCACCCCGCGTCACCCCCCCACGACACGGCGCACCCTCCACCCCACCGCACCCCCCGACGACGCGGCGTATCCCCCGCGCACCCCACCTCCAAAAACCCCGCTCGACCCACGGCACGTCACCTCACCCCCCCACGACATGGCACACCCTCCCTCCTAAGAAATCCCGCTCCGCAATGACACGGCACACACACCCCACTGCACACGACCCCCTCCCGCGACACGGAACCTTCCACCCCCCGACGGACCTCCTCAAGAAACCCCCCCACGACATGGCACCCCCCCGCGACATGGCACACCCTCCCTCCTCAGAAAATCCCCGCTCCAACAACCCGCCCGCGCAACATGGCACGCCCTCCCTCCTCGGAAAAACCCCGCTCCACCGAACCCCCCCACAACATGGCACACCCTCCGCTCCCAAAATACCTCGCATCTTGAGGAGGGGGTATCACGTGAGAGCGAGGCAGAGGGAGGGGCCAGGCACGACGTACGCAAAGACAATCGCGACGAGGAGAGGAGGCGCCGCGTCATGGCAAGGCGAGGGGGTTTCCTACCACGATGTCAGCGTTGGAGAGTCGAGACGTGATCCGAGGGGATTTCCATGCCACGGTCTCGAAACAAGCATGCAAAAGGGTGCAGCACCAAGACTTCCCGGGAGGTCACCCATCCCAGTACTGTTCTGGCCCAAGCGCGCTTAACTGCGGAGTTCTGATGGGATCCGGTGTATTAGCGCTGGTGTGACCGCACCACAAACACAAAGGAATTCCAAAGAGCT
>NW_028229612.1:208697-218697 GCF_053477565.2 Lygodium microphyllum | reverse complement strand
ACCTCCCCACCCCCCCCCCCCCCTCAACAAACACCACACCACCCCTCCCCCCCCCTCAAAAATCCCCCCCCCCCCCAACACACACCACACCACACCACCCCTCCCCCCCCCCCCCCAAAAAAATCCCCCCCCCCGCCCCCCTCAACACACACCACCCCACCCCCCCCCCCACAACACACACCACACAACCCCTCCCCCCCCCCTCAAAAATTCCCTGCCCCCCCCTCAACACACACCACACCACCCCTCCCCCCCCCTCAAAAATCCCCCCCCCCCCTCAACACACACCACACCACACCACCCCTCCCCCCCCCCCCCACCTCCAAATTTTGCCCCCCCCCTCAACACACACCACACCACACCACCCCCCCCCCCCCCTCCAAAATTCGCCCCCCCCCCCCCTCAACACACACCACCCCACCCCCCCCCTCAACACACACCACACCACCCCTCCCCCCCCCCCTCAAAAATCCCCCCCCCTCAACACACACCACACCACACCACCCCTCCCCTTCCCCCCCTCGAAATTTCGCCCCCCCCTCAACACACACCACCCCACCCCTCCCCCCCCGCCCCAAAAATTCGCCCCCCCCCCTCAACACACACCACACCACACCACCGCTCTCCCCCCCCCCTCCAAAATTCGCCCCCCCCCAAAAAATTTCCCACCCCTCCCCCCTCAACACACACCACCCCACCCCCCCCCCCCCAACACACACCACACCACCCCTCCCCCCCCCCCTCAACACACACCACACCACCCCTCCCCCCCCCCCCGCCCCCAAAAAATTCGCCCCCCTCCCCTCCCCCCCCTCCAAAATTTGCCCCCCCCCCCCCCCCCCCGCCCCCAACACAAACCACCCCTCCCCCCCCCCAAAAAATTCGCGCCCCCCCCCCTCAATACACACCTCCCCACCCCCCCCCCCCCTCAACAAACACCACACCACCCCTCCCCCCCCCTCAAAAATCCCCCCCCCCCCCCAACACACACCACACCACACCACCCCTCCCCCCCCCCCCCCCAAAAAAATCCCCCCCCCCGCCCCCCTCAACACACACCACCCCACCCCCCCCCCCACAACACACACCACACAACCCCTCCCCCCCCCTCAAAAATTCCCTGCCCCCCCCTCAACACACACCACACCACCCCTCCCCCCCCCTCAAAAATCCCCCCCCCCCCCTCAACACACACCACACCACACCACCCCTCCCCCCCCCCCCCCACCTCCAAATTTTGCCCCCCCCCTCAACACACACCACACCACACCACCCCTCCCCCCCCCTCCAAAATTCGCCCCCCCCCCCCCCCTCAACACACACCACCCCACCCCCCCCCTCAACACACACCACACCACCCCTCCCCCCCCCCCTCAAAAATCCCCCCCCCCTCAACACACACCACACCACACCACCCCTCCCCTTCCCCCCCTCGAAATTTCGCCCCCCCCTCAACACACACCACCCCACCCCTCCCCCCCCGCCCCAAAAATTCGCCCCCCCCCTCAACACACACCACACCACACCACCGCTCTCCCCCCCCCCTCCAAAATTCGCCCCCCCCCAAAAAATTTCCCACCCCTCCCCCCTCAACACACACCACCCCACCCCCCCCCCCCAACACACACCACACCACCCCTCCCCCCCCCCCTCAACACACACCACACCACCCCTCCCCCCCCCCCCGCCCCCAAAAAATTCGCCCCCCCCCCCCCCCCCCCCAACACACACCACTCCACCCCCCCCCCAAAAAAATTCGGCCACCCCCCTCAACACACACCACACCACACCACCCCTCCCCCCCCCTCCAAAATTCGCCCCCCCCCCCCCCCCCCCCCCCCCTCAACACACACCACCCCACCCCACCCCCTCAACACACACCACACCACACCACACCACCCCTCCCCCCCCCCCCCAAAATTCGCCCCCCCCCCCTCAATACACACCTCCCCACCCTTCCCCCCCCCCCCTCAACACACACCACACCACACCACACCACACCACCCCTCCCCTTCCCCCCCTCCAAATTTCGCCCCCCCCTCAACACACACCACCCCACCCCTCCCCCCCCTCCAAATTTCGCCCCTTCTCCCCCCCAAAAATTCGCCCCCCCCCCCCCTCCCTCAACACACACCACACCACACCACCCCTCCCCCCCTCACCCCCCTCAACACACACCACCCCACACCACCCCTCCCCCCCCCAAATATCCCCCCCCCCAACACACACCACCCCACCCCCCCCCCCAACACACACCTCACCACCCCTCCCCCCCCCTCAAAATTCCCCCCCCCCCCCTCAACACACAAAACACCACCCCTCCCCCCCCCCCTCAAAACACACCACACCACACCACCCCTCCCCCCCCCCTCCAAATTTTGCCCCCCCCCCCCCCCCCAAAAAATTGGCCCCCCCCTCAACACACACCACACCACACCACCCCTCCCCCCCCTCCAAAACTCGCCCCCCACCCCCCTCAACACACACCACCCCACACCTCCCCTCCCCCCCCCCAAAAATTTCCCCCCCCCCAACACACACCACCACATCCCCCCCCCCTCAACACACACCACACCACCCCTCCCCCCCCCCTCAAAAATCCCCCCCCCCCCCCCTCAACACACAAAACACCACCCCTCCCCCCCCCCCCCTCAAAAATCCCCCCCCCCCCCCAACACACACCACACCACACCACCCCTCCCCCCCCCTCCAAATTTTGCCCTCCCCCCCAAAAAATTGGCCCCCCCCTCAACACACACCACCCCTCCCCCCCCCCTCCAAAATTCGCCCCCCCCACCCCTCAAAAATCCCCCCCCCCCTCAACACACACCACACCACACCACACCAACCCTCCCTTCCCCCCTCCAAATTTCGCCTTCCCCTCAACACACACCACCCCACCCCTCCCCCCCCCCCCCCCAAAAATTCGCCCCCCCCCCGTCCAAATTTCGCCCCTTCCCCCCCCAAAAATTCCCCCCCCCCCCCTCAACACACACCACCCCACACCACGCCTCCCCCCCCTCAAAAATTCCCCCCCCCCCCTCAACACACACCACACCACACCACACCAGCCCTCCCCCCCCCTCAAAAATCCCCCCCCCTCAACACACACCACACCACCCCTCCCCTTCCCCCCCTCCAAATTTCGCCCCCCCCTCAACACACACCACCCCACCCCTCCCCCCCCCCGCCCCCAAAAAATTCGCCCCCCCCGCAACACACACCACCCCACCCCCCCCCCCCCCCCAAAAATTCGGCCACCCCCCTCAACACACACCACACCACACACCCCCTCCCCCCCTCCAAAATTCCCCCCCCCCCCCCCCCCCCCGCCCCCAACACAAACCACCCCTCCCACCCCCCCCCAAAAATTCGCGCCCCCCCCCTCAATACACACCTCCCCACACCCCCCCCCTCAACAAACACCACACCACCCCTCCCCGCCCCCTCAAAAATCCCCTCGTTCGGCATTCGTAGAATTCAGACGACGTCGAGGGCGTCGACGACGTAGTTCGTCGGACGTCGTCCGCAACACACACCACACAACCCCTCCCCCCACCTCAAAAATTCCCCGCCCCCCCCTCAACACACACCACACCACCCCTCCCCCCCCCCCCTCAAAAATCCCCCCCCCCCCCCCCCTCAACACACACCACACCACACCACCCCTCCCCCCCCCCCCCTCCAAATTTTGCCCCCCCCCCCCCCCCCAAAAATTGGCCCCCCCCCTCAACACACACCACACCACACCACCCCTCCCCCCCCTCCAAAATTCGCCCCCCCCCCCCCCCCCCCTCAACACACACCACCCCACCCCCCCCCTCAACACACACCACACCACCCCTCCCCCCCCCCTCAAAAATCCCCCCCCCCCCTCAACACACACCACACCACCCCTCCCCTTCCCCCCCTCGAAATTTCGCCCCCCCCTCAACACACACCACCCCACCCCTCCCCCCCGCCCCAAAAATTCGCCCCCCCCTCCAAATTTCGCCCCTTCCCCCCCCTAAAATTCGCCCCCCCCCCTCAACACACACCACACCACACCACCGCTCCCCCCCCCCCCCTCCAAAATTCGCCCCCCCCCCCCCCCCCCCCCAAAAATTTCCCACCCCTCCCCCCTCAACACACACCACCCCACCCCCCCCCCCAACACACACCACACCACCCCTCCCCCCCCCCCCCCCCCTCAACACACACCACACCACCCCTCCCCCCCCCGCCCCCAAAAAATTCGCCCCCCCCCCCCCCCCCCGCCAACACACACCACTCCACCCCCCCCCCCAAAAAAATTCGGCCACCCCCCTCAACACACACCACACCACACAACACCACCCCTCCCCTTCCCCCCCTCCAAATTTCACTTTCCCCTCAACACACACCACCCCACCCCTCCCCCCCCCCCAAAAATTCGCCCCCCCCGTCCAAATTTCGCCCCTTCCCCCCCCAAAAATTGGCCCCCCCCCCTCAACACACACCACGCCACACCACCCCTCCGCCCCCCCCCCCCCCCTCAACACACACCACCCCACACCACACCACCCCTCCCCCCCCCCCCCCTCAACACACACCACACCACCCCTCCCCTTCCCCCCCTCCAAATTTCGCCCCCCCCTCAACACACACCACCCCACCCCTCCCCCGCCCCCGCCCCCAAAAAATTCGCCCCCCCCCAACACACACCACCCCACCCCCCCCCCCCAAAAAATTCGGCCACCCCCCTCAACACACACCACACCACCCCTCCCCCCCCCTCCAAAATTTGCCCCCCCACCCCCCGGCCCCAACACACACCACCCCTCTCCCCCCCCCCCAAAAATTCGCCCCCCCCCCCCCTCAATACACACCTCCCCACCCTTTCCCCCCCCCCCCCCCCTCAACACACACCACACCACCCCTCCCCCCCCTCTCAAAAATCCCCCCCCCCCTCAACACACACCACACCACCCCTCCCCTTCCCCCCCTCCAAATTTCGCCCACCCCTCAACACACATTACCCCACCCCTCCCCCCCCCCCCCAAAAATTCGCCCCCCCCCCCCTCAACACATACCACCCCACACCACACCACCCCTCCCCCCCCCCAAAAAAATCCCCCCCCCCCCCCCCGCCCTCAACACACACCGCCCCCCCCCCCCTCAACACACACCACACCACACCACCCCTCCCCCCCCCCCCTCAAAAATCCCCCCCCCCCTCAACACACACCACACCACACCACACCACACCACACCACACCACCCCTCCCCTTCCCCCCCTCGAAATTTCGCCCCCCCCCCAACACACACCACCCCACCCCTCCCCCCCCGCCCCAAAAATTCGCCCCCCCCTCCAAATTTCGCCCCTTCCCCCCTCGTCACTCCCCCACCCAACCCAACCCCGCGTCACCCCCATGACACGGCACACCCCCCCACCCCACCGCACCCCCCCACGACGCCCCCCCCCGCACCCCACCTCGAAAAACCCCGCTCCCTCCACGCCACACCACAAATGCCTCCGAAAACCCCGCTCGACCCACCCCACCCCGCGTCACCCCCCCACGACATGGCGCACCCCCCACCCCACCGCACCCCCCAACGACGCCGCCCCGCACCCCACCTCGAAAAACCCCGCTCCCTCCATACCACCCCACCACGCCTCCGAAAACCCCGCTCGACCCACCCCACCTCGCGTCAGCCCCCCACGACACGGCACACCCCCCACACCCCACCGCACCCCCCCACGACGCGGCGCATATCCCCCCCCCCCCCCCGCACCCCACCTCGAAAAACCCCACTCGACCCACCCAACCCCGCGTCACTCCCCCAGGACACGGCGCACCCCCCCACCCCACCGCACCCCCCCACGACGCGGCGCATATCCCCCCCCCCCCCGCACCCCACCTCGAAAAACCCCGCTCGACCCACCCCACCCCGCGTCACCCCCCCACGACACGACGCACCCCCCCACCCCACCGCACCCCCCCACGACGCCCCCCCCGCACCCCACCTCGAAAAACCCCGCTCCATCCACGCCACACCACCACGCCTCCGAAAACCCCGCTCGACCCACCCCACCCCGCGTCTCCCCCCCACGACACGGCGCACCCCCCACCCCACCGCACCCCCCAACGACGACGCCCCGCACCCCACCTCGAAAAACCCCGCTCCCTCCATACCACCCCACCACGCCTCCGAAAACCCCGCTCGACCCACCCCACCTCGCGTCAGCCCCCCACGACACGGCACACCCCCCACACCCCACCGCACCCCCCCACGACGCGGCGCATATCCCCCCCCCCCCGCACCCCACTCGACCCACCCAACCCCGCGTCACTCCCCCAGGACACGGCGCACCCCCCCACCCCACCGCACCCCCCCACGACGCGGCGCATATCCCCCCCCCCCCCCCCCGCACCCCACCTCGAAAAACCCCGCTCGACCCACCCCACCCCGCGTCACCCCCCCACGACACGGCGCACCCCCCCACCCCACCGCACCCCCCCACGACGCCCCCCCCCGCACCCCACCTCGAAAAACCCCGCTCCCTCCACGCCACACCACCACGCCTCCGAAAACCCCGCTCGACCCACCCCACCCCGCGTCTCCCCCCCACGACACGGCGCACCCCCCCACGACGCCCCCCCGCACCCCACCTCGAAAAACCGCGCTCCCTCCACAGCACCCCACCCCTCCTCCAAAAACCCCGCTCGACCACCCCCACCCCGCGTCACCCCCCACGACGCCCCCCCGCACCCCACCTCGAAAAACCCCGCTCCCTCCACAGCACCCCACCTCTCCTCCAAAAACCCCGCTTGACCACCCCAACCCCGCGTCACTCCCCCACGACACGGCGCACCCCCCCACCCCACCGCACCTCGAAAAACCCCGCGTCACCCCCCACGACGCCCCCCCGCACCCCACCTCGAAAAACCCCGCTCCCTCCATAGCACCCCACCTCTCCTCCAAAAACCCCGCTTGACCACCCCAACCCCGCGTCACTCCCCCATGACACGGCGCACCCCCCCACGACGCCCCCCCCGCACCCCACCTCGAAAAACCCCGCTCCCTCCACACCACCCCGCCACGCCTCCAAAAAACCGCGCTCGACCCACCCCACCCCGCGTCACGGTGCAGCCCCCACCCCAGCGCACCCCCCCACGACGCCCCCCCCCCCCCCACCCCACCTCGAAAAACCGCGCTCCATCCACAGCACCCCACCTCTCCTCCAAAAACCCCGCTCGACCAACCCCACCCCGCGTCTCCCCCCCACGACACGGCGCACCCCCCCACGACGCCCCCCCGCACCCCACCTCGAAAAACCGCGCTCCCTCCACAGCACCCCACCTCTCCTCCAAAAACCCCGCTCGACCACCCCCACCCCGCGTCACCCCCCACGACGCCCCCCCGCACCCCACCTCGAAAAACCGCGCTCCCTCCACAGCACCCCACCTCTCCTCCAAAAACCCCGCTTGACCACCCCAACCCCGCGTCACTCCCCCACGACACGGCGCACCCCCCCACCCCACCGCACGCCCCCGCGCACCCCACCTCGAAAAACCGCGCTCCCTCCACAGCTCCCCACCTCTCCTCCAAAAACCCCGCTCGACCACCCCCACCCCGCGTCACCCCCCACGACGCCCCCCCGCACCCCACCTCCAAAAACCCCGCTCCCTCCACAGCACCCCACCTCTCCTCCAAAAACCCCGCTCGACCACCCCAACCCCGCATCACTCCCCCACGACACGGCGCTCCCCCCCACGACACGGCGCACCCCCCCACGACGCCCCCGCGCACCCCACCTCGAAAAACCGCGCTCCCTCCACAGCTCCCCACGTCTCCTCCAAAAACCCCGCTCGACCACCCCCACCCCGCGTCACCCCCCACGACGCCCCCCCGCACCCCACCTCGAAAAACCACGCTCCCTCCACAGCACCCCACCTCTCCTCCAAAAACCCCGCTTGACCACCCCAACCCCGCGTCACTCCCCCACGACACGGCGCACCCCCCCACCCCACCGCACGCCCCCGCGCACCCCACCTCGAAAAACCGCGCTCCCTCCACAGCTCCCCACCTCTCCTCCAAAAACCCCGCTCGACCACCCCCACCCCGCGTCACCCCCCCACGACGCCCCCCCGCACCCCACCTCGAAAAACCCCGCTCCCTCCACAGCACCCCACCTCTCCTCCAAAAACCCCGCTTGACCACCCCAACCCCGCGTCACTCCCCCACGACACGGCGCACCCCCCCACCCCACCGCACGCCCCCGCGCACCCCACCTCGAAAACCGCGCTCCCTCCACAGCTCCCCACCTCTCCTCCAAAAACCCCGCTCGACCACCCCCACCCCGCGTCACCCCCCCACGACGCCCCCCCGCACCCCACCTCGAAAAACCCCGCTCCCTCCACAGCACCCCACCTCTCCTCCAAAAACCCCGCTTGACCACCCCAACCCCGCGTCACTCCCCCATGACACGGCGCACCGCCCCACCCCACCGCACCCCCCCACGACGCCCCCCCGCACCCCACCTCGAAAAACCGCGCTCCCTCCACAGCACCCCACCTCTCCTCCCAAAACCCCGCTCGACCACCCCCACCCCGCGTCACCCCCCACGACGCCCCCCCGCACCCCACCTCGAAAAACCCCGCTCCCTCCACAGCACCCCATCTCTCCTCCAAAAACCCCGCTTGACCACCCCAACCCCGCGTCACTCCCCCATGACACGGCGCACCCCCCCACGACGCCCCCCCCCGCACCCCACCTCGAAAAACCCCGCTCCCTCCACGCCTCCGAAAACCCCGCTCGACCCACCCCACCCCGCGTCACCCCCCCACGACGCCCCCGCGCACCCCACCTCGGAAAACCCGCTGCATCCACACCACCCCACCCCACCTCGAAAAACCCGCTGCATCCACACCACCCCACCCCGCGTCACGGCACACCCCACCGCACCCCCCCTCGACGCGGCGCATCCCCCCCGCACCCCACCTCGAAAAACCCCGCTCCATCCACACGACCCCGCCACGCCTCCAAAAACCCCGCTCGACCCAGCCCACCCCGCGTCACCCCCCCACGACACGGCGCACCCTCCACCCCACCGCACCCCCCGACGACGCGGCGTATCCCCCGCGCACCCCACCTCCAAAAACCCCGCTCGACCCACGGCACGTCACCTCACCCCCCCACGACATGGCACACCCTCCCTCCTAAGAAATCCCGCTCCGCAATGACACGGCACACACACCCCACTGCACACGACCCCCTCCCGCGACACGGAACCTTCCACCCCCCGACGGACCTCCTCAAGAAACCCCCCCACGACATGGCACCCCCCCGCGACATGGCACACCCTCCCTCCTCAGAAAATCCCCGCTCCAACAACCCGCCCGCGCAACATGGCACGCCCTCCCTCCTCGGAAAAACCCCGCTCCACCGAACCCCCCCACAACATGGCACACCCTCCGCTCCCAAAATACCTCGCATCTTGAGGAGGGGGTATCACGTGAGAGCGAGGCAGAGGGAGGGGCCAGGCACGACGTACGCAAAGACAATCGCGACGAGGAGAGGAGGCGCCGCGTCATGGCAAGGCGAGGGGGTTTCCTACCACGATGTCAGCGTTGGAGAGTCGAGACGTGATCCGAGGGGATTTCCATGCCACGGTCTCGAAACAAGCATGCAAAAGGGTGCAGCACCAAGACTTCCCGGGAGGTCACCCATCCCAGTACTGTTCTGGCCCAAGCGCGCTTAACTGCGGAGTTCTGATGGGATCCGGTGTATTAGCGCTGGTGTGACCGCACCACAAACACAAAGGAATTCCAAAGAGCTCTTGTATACTCGGAAAGTGGCACGAGAGGGCTCAAGAGCGAGGCATGGCGGCATGCCATGCCGCTCATGCCACGGAGGACGCGACTAAACGCGAACCCTAAACCCCGCGCACATGGAGGCGACGCACAAAAGATTGAATGCCGCCGTCGCGTGCCATTTCTAACACGAAGGGCAAGCATCCACGTGAAGAGCACCCCGT
>NW_028229612.1:188697-198697 GCF_053477565.2 Lygodium microphyllum | reverse complement strand
CTCAAAAATTCCCTGCCCCCCCCTCAACACACACCACACCACCCCTCCCCCCCCCCTCAAAAATCCCCCCCCCCCCTCAACACACACCACACCACACCACCCCTCCCCCCCCCCCCCACCTCCAAATTTTGCCCCCCCCCTCAACACACACCACACCACACCACCCCTCCCCCCCCCTCCAAAATTCGCCCCCCCCCCCCCTCAACACACACCACCCCACCCCCCCCCTCAACACACACCACACCACCCCTCCCCCCCCCCCTCAAAAATCCCCCCCCCTCAACACACACCACACCACACCACCCCTCCCCTTCCCCCCCTCGAAATTTCGCCCCCCCCTCAACACACACCACCCCACCCCTCCCCCCCCGCCCCAAAAATTCGCCCCCCCCCCTCAACACACACCACACCACACCACCGCTCTCCCCCCCCCCTCCAAAATTCGCCCCCCCCCAAAAAATTTCCCACCCCTCCCCCCTCAACACACACCACCCCACCCCCCCCCCCCCAACACACACCACACCACCCCTCCCCCCCCCCCTCAACACACACCACACCACCCCTCCCCCCCCCCCCGCCCCCAAAAAATTCGCCCCCCTCCCCTCCCCCCCCTCCAAAATTTGCCCCCCCCCCCCCCCCCCCCCGCCCCCAACACAAACCACCCCTCCCCCCCCCAAAAAATTCGCGCCCCCCCCCCTCAATACACACCTCCCCACCCCCCCCCCCCCTCAACAAACACCACACCACCCCTCCCCCCCCCTCAAAAATCCCCCCCCCCCCCAACACACACCACACCACACCACCCCTCCCCCCCCCCCCCCCAAAAAAATCCCCCCCCCCGCCCCCCTCAACACACACCACCCCACCCCCCCCCCCACAACACACACCACACAACCCCTCCCCCCCCCCTCAAAAATTCCCTGCCCCCCCCTCAACACACACCACACCACCCCTCCCCCCCCCTCAAAAATCCCCCCCCCCCCCTCAACACACACCACACCACACCACCCCTCCCCCCCCCCCCCCACCTCCAAATTTTGCCCCCCCCCTCAACACACACCACACCACACCACCCCTCCCCCCCCCTCCAAAATTCGCCCCCCCCCCCCCCCCTCAACACACACCACCCCACCCCCCCCCTCAACACACACCACACCACCCCTCCCCCCCCCCTCAAAAATCCCCCCCCCCTCAACACACACCACACCACACCACCCCTCCCCTTCCCCCCCTCGAAATTTCGCCCCCCCCTCAACACACACCACCCCACCCCTCCCCCCCCGCCCCAAAAATTCGCCCCCCCCCTCAACACACACCACACCACACCACCGCTCTCCCCCCCCCCTCCAAAATTCGCCCCCCCCCAAAAAATTTCCCACCCCTCCCCCCTCAACACACACCACCCCACCCCCCCCCCCCAACACACACCACACCACCCCTCCCCCCCCCCCTCAACACACACCACACCACCCCTCCCCCCCCCCCCGCCCCCAAAAAATTCGCCCCCCCCCCCCCCCCCCCCAACACACACCACTCCACCCCCCCCCCAAAAAAATTCGGCCACCCCCCTCAACACACACCACACCACACCACCCCTCCCCCCCCCTCCAAAATTCGCCCCCCCCCCCCCCCCCCCCCCCCCCTCAACACACACCACCCCACCCCACCCCCTCAACACACACCACACCACACCACACCACCCCTCCCCCCCCCCCCAAAATTCGCCCCCCCCCCCTCAATACACACCTCCCCACCCTTCCCCCCCCCCCCTCAACACACACCACACCACACCACACCACACCACCCCTCCCCTTCCCCCCCTCCAAATTTCGCCCCCCCCTCAACACACACCACCCCACCCCTCCCCCCCCTCCAAATTTCGCCCCTTCTCCCCCCCAAAAATTCGCCCCCCCCCCCCCTCCCTCAACACACACCACACCACACCACCCCTCCCCCCCTCACCCCCCTCAACACACACCACCCCACACCACCCCTCCCCCCCCCAAATATCCCCCCCCCCAACACACACCACCCCACCCCCCCCCCCAACACACACCTCACCACCCCTCCCCCCCCCTCAAAAATTCCCCCCCCCCCCTCAACACACAAAACACCACCCCTCCCCCCCCCCCTCAAAACACACCACACCACACCACCCCTCCCCCCCCCCTCCAAATTTTGCCCCCCCCCCCCCCCCCAAAAAATTGGCCCCCCCCTCAACACACACCACACCACACCACCCCTCCCCCCCCTCCAAAACTCGCCCCCCACCCCCCTCAACACACACCACCCCACACCTCCCCTCCCCCCCCCAAAAATTTCCCCCCCCCCAACACACACCACCACATCCCCCCCCCCTCAACACACACCACACCACCCCTCCCCCCCCCCTCAAAAATCCCCCCCCCCCCCCCTCAACACACAAAACACCACCCCTCCCCCCCCCCCCCTCAAAAATCCCCCCCCCCCCCCAACACACACCACACCACACCACCCCTCCCCCCCCCTCCAAATTTTGCCCTCCCCCCCAAAAAATTGGCCCCCCCCTCAACACACACCACCCCTCCCCCCCCCCTCCAAAATTCGCCCCCCCCACCCCTCAAAAATCCCCCCCCCCCTCAACACACACCACACCACACCACACCAACCCTCCCTTCCCCCCTCCAAATTTCGCCTTCCCCTCAACACACACCACCCCACCCCTCCCCCCCCCCCCCCCAAAAATTCGCCCCCCCCCGTCCAAATTTCGCCCCTTCCCCCCCCAAAAATTCCCCCCCCCCCCCTCAACACACACCACCCCACACCACGCCTCCCCCCCCTCAAAAATTCCCCCCCCCCCTCAACACACACCACACCACACCACACCAGCCCTCCCCCCCCCTCAAAAATCCCCCCCCCTCAACACACACCACACCACCCCTCCCCTTCCCCCCCTCCAAATTTCGCCCCCCCCTCAACACACACCACCCCACCCCTCCCCCCCCCGCCCCCAAAAAATTCGCCCCCCCCGCAACACACACCACCCCACCCCCCCCCCCCCCCCAAAAATTCGGCCACCCCCCTCAACACACACCACACCACACACCCCCTCCCCCCCTCCAAAATTCCCCCCCCCCCCCCCCCCCCCCCCGCCCCCAACACAAACCACCCCTCCCACCCCCCCCCAAAAATTCGCGCCCCCCCCCTCAATACACACCTCCCCACACCCCCCCCCTCAACAAACACCACACCACCCCTCCCCGCCCCCTCAAAAATCCCCCCCCCCCCCTCAACACACACCACACCACCCCTCCCCCCCCCCCCAACACACACCACCCCACCCCCCCCCAACACACACCACACAACCCCTCCCCCCACCTCAAAAATTCCCCGCCCCCCCCTCAACACACACCACACCACCCCTCCCCCCCCCCCCTCAAAAATCCCCCCCCCCCCCCCCCTCAACACACACCACACCACACCACCCCTCCCCCCCCCCCCCTCCAAATTTTGCCCCCCCCCCCCCCCCCAAAAATTGGCCCCCCCCCTCAACACACACCACACCACACCACCCCTCCCCCCCCTCCAAAATTCGCCCCCCCCCCCCCCCCCCCTCAACACACACCACCCCACCCCCCCCCTCAACACACACCACACCACCCCTCCCCCCCCCCTCAAAAATCCCCCCCCCCCCTCAACACACACCACACCACCCCTCCCCTTCCCCCCCTCGAAATTTCGCCCCCCCCTCAACACACACCACCCCACCCCTCCCCCCCGCCCCAAAAATTCGCCCCCCCCTCCAAATTTCGCCCCTTCCCCCCCCTAAAATTCGCCCCCCCCCCTCAACACACACCACACCACACCACCGCTCCCCCCCCCCCCCTCCAAAATTCGCCCCCCCCCCCCCCCCCCCCCAAAAATTTCCCACCCCTCCCCCCTCAACACACACCACCCCACCCCCCCCCCCAACACACACCACACCACCCCTCCCCCCCCCCCCCCCCCTCAACACACACCACACCACCCCTCCCCCCCCCGCCCCCAAAAAATTCGCCCCCCCCCCCCCCCCCCGCCAACACACACCACTCCACCCCCCCCCCCAAAAAAATTCGGCCACCCCCCTCAACACACACCACACCACACAACACCACCCCTCCCCTTCCCCCCCTCCAAATTTCACTTTCCCCTCAACACACACCACCCCACCCCTCCCCCCCCCCCAAAAATTCGCCCCCCCCGTCCAAATTTCGCCCCTTCCCCCCCCAAAAATTGGCCCCCCCCCCTCAACACACACCACGCCACACCACCCCTCCGCCCCCCCCCCCCCCCTCAACACACACCACCCCACACCACACCACCCCTCCCCCCCCCCCCCCTCAACACACACCACACCACCCCTCCCCTTCCCCCCCTCCAAATTTCGCCCCCCCCTCAACACACACCACCCCACCCCTCCCCCGCCCCCGCCCCCAAAAAATTCGCCCCCCCCCAACACACACCACCCCACCCCCCCCCCCCAAAAAATTCGGCCACCCCCCTCAACACACACCACACCACCCCTCCCCCCCCCTCCAAAATTTGCCCCCCCACCCCCCGGCCCCAACACACACCACCCCTCTCCCCCCCCCCCAAAAATTCGCCCCCCCCCCCCCTCAATACACACCTCCCCACCCTTTCCCCCCCCCCCCCCCCTCAACACACACCACACCACCCCTCCCCCCCCTCTCAAAAATCCCCCCCCCCCTCAACACACACCACACCACCCCTCCCCTTCCCCCCCTCCAAATTTCGCCCACCCCTCAACACACATTACCCCACCCCTCCCCCCCCCCCCCAAAAATTCGCCCCCCCCCCCCTCAACACATACCACCCCACACCACACCACCCCTCCCCCCCCCCAAAAAAATCCCCCCCCCCCCCCCCGCCCTCAACACACACCGCCCCCCCCCCCCTCAACACACACCACACCACACCACCCCTCCCCCCCCCCCCTCAAAAATCCCCCCCCCCCTCAACACACACCACACCACACCACACCACACCACACCACACCACCCCTCCCCTTCCCCCCCTCGAAATTTCGCCCCCCCCCCAACACACACCACCCCACCCCTCCCCCCCCGCCCCAAAAATTCGCCCCCCCCTCCAAATTTCGCCCCTTCCCCCCTCGTCACTCCCCCACCCAACCCAACCCCGCGTCACCCCCATGACACGGCACACCCCCCCACCCCACCGCACCCCCCCACGACGCCCCCCCCCGCACCCCACCTCGAAAAACCCCGCTCCCTCCACGCCACACCACAAATGCCTCCGAAAACCCCGCTCGACCCACCCCACCCCGCGTCACCCCCACGACATGGCGCACCCCCCACCCCACCGCACCCCCCAACGACGCCGCCCCGCACCCCACCTCGAAAAACCCCGCTCCCTCCATACCACCCCACCACGCCTCCGAAAACCCCGCTCGACCCACCCCACCTCGCGTCAGCCCCCCACGACACGGCACACCCCCCACACCCCACCGCACCCCCCCACGACGCGGCGCATATCCCCCCCCCCCCCCCGCACCCCACCTCGAAAAACCCCACTCGACCCACCCAACCCCGCGTCACTCCCCCAGGACACGGCGCACCCCCCCACCCCACCGCACCCCCCCACGACGCGGCGCATATCCCCCCCCCCCCCGCACCCCACCTCGAAAAACCCCGCTCGACCCACCCCACCCCGCGTCACCCCCCCACGACACGACGCACCCCCCCACCCCACCGCACCCCCCCACGACGCCCCCCCCGCACCCCACCTCGAAAAACCCCGCTCCATCCACGCCACACCACCACGCCTCCGAAAACCCCGCTCGACCCACCCCACCCCGCGTCTCCCCCCCACGACACGGCGCACCCCCCACCCCACCGCACCCCCCAACGACGACGCCCCGCACCCCACCTCGAAAAACCCCGCTCCCTCCATACCACCCCACCACGCCTCCGAAAACCCCGCTCGACCCACCCCACCTCGCGTCAGCCCCCCACGACACGGCACACCCCCCACACCCCACCGCACCCCCCCACGACGCGGCGCATATCCCCCCCCCCCCGCACCCCACTCGACCCACCCAACCCCGCGTCACTCCCCCAGGACACGGCGCACCCCCCCACCCCACCGCACCCCCCCACGACGCGGCGCATATCCCCCCCCCCCCCCCCCGCACCCCACCTCGAAAAACCCCGCTCGACCCACCCCACCCCGCGTCACCCCCCCACGACACGGCGCACCCCCCCACCCCACCGCACCCCCCCACGACGCCCCCCCCCGCACCCCACCTCGAAAAACCCCGCTCCCTCCACGCCACACCACCACGCCTCCGAAAACCCCGCTCGACCCACCCCACCCCGCGTCTCCCCCCCACGACACGGCGCACCCCCCCACGACGCCCCCCCGCACCCCACCTCGAAAAACCGCGCTCCCTCCACAGCACCCCACCCCTCCTCCAAAAACCCCGCTCGACCACCCCCACCCCGCGTCACCCCCCACGACGCCCCCCCGCACCCCACCTCGAAAAACCCCGCTCCCTCCACAGCACCCCACCTCTCCTCCAAAAACCCCGCTTGACCACCCCAACCCCGCGTCACTCCCCCACGACACGGCGCACCCCCCCACCCCACCGCACCTCGAAAAACCCCGCGTCACCCCCCACGACGCCCCCCCGCACCCCACCTCGAAAAACCCCGCTCCCTCCATAGCACCCCACCTCTCCTCCAAAAACCCCGCTTGACCACCCCAACCCCGCGTCACTCCCCCATGACACGGCGCACCCCCCCACGACGCCCCCCCCGCACCCCACCTCGAAAAACCCCGCTCCCTCCACACCACCCCGCCACGCCTCCAAAAAACCGCGCTCGACCCACCCCACCCCGCGTCACGGTGCAGCCCCCACCCCAGCGCACCCCCCCACGACGCCCCCCCCCCCCCACCCCACCTCGAAAAACCGCGCTCCATCCACAGCACCCCACCTCTCCTCCAAAAACCCCGCTCGACCAACCCCACCCCGCGTCTCCCCCCCACGACACGGCGCACCCCCCCACGACGCCCCCCCGCACCCCACCTCGAAAAACCGCGCTCCCTCCACAGCACCCCACCTCTCCTCCAAAAACCCCGCTCGACCACCCCCACCCCGCGTCACCCCCCACGACGCCCCCCCGCACCCCACCTCGAAAAACCGCGCTCCCTCCACAGCACCCCACCTCTCCTCCAAAAACCCCGCTCGACCACCCCCACCCCGCGTCACCCCCCACGACGCCCCCCCGCACCCCACCTCGAAAAACCGCGCTCCCTCCACAGCACCCCACCTCTCCTCCAAAAACCCCGCTTGACCACCCCAACCCCGCGTCACTCCCCCACGACACGGCGCACCCCCCCACCCCACCGCACGCCCCCGCGCACCCCACCTCGAAAAACCGCGCTCCCTCCACAGCTCCCCACCTCTCCTCCAAAAACCCCGCTCGACCACCCCCACCCCGCGTCACCCCCCACGACGCCCCCCCGCACCCCACCTCCAAAAACCCCGCTCCCTCCACAGCACCCCACCTCTCCTCCAAAAACCCCGCTCGACCACCCCAACCCCGCATCACTCCCCCACGACACGGCGCTCCCCCCCACGACACGGCGCACCCCCCCACGACGCCCCCGCGCACCCCACCTCGAAAAACCGCGCTCCCTCCACAGCTCCCCACGTCTCCTCCAAAAACCCCGCTCGACCACCCCCACCCCGCGTCACCCCCCACGACGCCCCCCCGCACCCCACCTCGAAAAACCACGCTCCCTCCACAGCACCCCACCTCTCCTCCAAAAACCCCGCTTGACCACCCCAACCCCGCGTCACTCCCCCACGACACGGCGCACCCCCCCACCCCACCGCACGCCCCCGCGCACCCCACCTCGAAAAACCGCGCTCCCTCCACAGCTCCCCACCTCTCCTCCAAAAACCCCGCTCGACCACCCCCACCCCGCGTCACCCCCCCACGACGCCCCCCCGCACCCCACCTCGAAAAACCCCGCTCCCTCCACAGCACCCCACCTCTCCTCCAAAAACCCCGCTTGACCACCCCAACCCCGCGTCACTCCCCCACGACACGGCGCACCCCCCCACCCCACCGCACGCCCCCGCGCACCCCACCTCGAAAAACCGCGCTCCCTCCACAGCTCCCCACCTCTCCTCCAAAAACCCCGCTCGACCACCCCCACCCCGCGTCACCCCCCCACGACGCCCCCCCGCACCCCACCTCGAAAAACCCCGCTCCCTCCACAGCACCCCACCTCTCCTCCAAAAACCCCGCTTGACCACCCCAACCCCGCGTCACTCCCCCATGACACGGCGCACCGCCCCACCCCACCGCACCCCCCCACGACGCCCCCCCGCACCCCACCTCGAAAAACCGCGCTCCCTCCACAGCACCCCACCTCTCCTCCCAAAACCCCGCTCGACCACCCCCACCCCGCGTCACCCCCCACGACGCCCCCCCGCACCCCACCTCGAAAAACCCCGCTCCCTCCACAGCACCCCATCTCTCCTCCAAAAACCCCGCTTGACCACCCCAACCCCGCGTCACTCCCCCATGACACGGCGCACCCCCCCACGACGCCCCCCCCCGCACCCCACCTCGAAAAACCCCGCTCCCTCCACGCCTCCGAAAACCCCGCTCGACCCACCCCACCCCGCGTCACCCCCCCACGACGCCCCCGCGCACCCCACCTCGGAAAACCCGCTGCATCCACACCACCCCACCCCACCTCGAAAAACCCGCTGCATCCACACCACCCCACCCCGCGTCACGGCACACCCCACCGCACCCCCCCTCGACGCGGCGCATCCCCCCCGCACCCCACCTCGAAAAACCCCGCTCCATCCACACGACCCCGCCACGCCTCCAAAAACCCCGCTCGACCCAGCCCACCCCGCGTCACCCCCCCACGACACGGCGCACCCTCCACCCCACCGCACCCCCCGACGACGCGGCGTATCCCCCGCGCACCCCACCTCCAAAAACCCCGCTCGACCCACGGCACGTCACCTCACCCCCCCACGACATGGCACACCCTCCCTCCTAAGAAATCCCGCTCCGCAATGACACGGCACACACACCCCACTGCACACGACCCCCTCCCGCGACACGGAACCTTCCACCCCCCGACGGACCTCCTCAAGAAACCCCCCCACGACATGGCACCCCCCCGCGACATGGCACACCCTCCCTCCTCAGAAAATCCCCGCTCCAACAACCCGCCCGCGCAACATGGCACGCCCTCCCTCCTCGGAAAAACCCCGCTCCACCGAACCCCCCCACAACATGGCACACCCTCCGCTCCCAAAATACCTCGCATCTTGAGGAGGGGGTATCACGTGAGAGCGAGGCAGAGGGAGGGGCCAGGCACGACGTACGCAAAGACAATCGCGACGAGGAGAGGAGGCGCCGCGTCATGGCAAGGCGAGGGGGTTTCCTACCACGATGTCAGCGTTGGAGAGTCGAGACGTGATCCGAGGGGATTTCCATGCCACGGTCTCGAAACAAGCATGCAAAAGGGTGCAGCACCAAGACTTCCCGGGAGGTCACCCATCCCAGTACTGTTCTGGCCCAAGCGCGCTTAACTGCGGAGTTCTGATGGGATCCGGTGTATTAGCGCTGGTGTGACCGCACCACAAACACAAAGGAATTCCAAAGAGCTCTTGTATACTCGGAAAGTGGCACGAGAGGGCTCAAGAGCGAGGCATGGCGGCATGCCATGCCGCTCATGCCACGGAGGACGCGACTAAACGCGAACCCTAAACCCCGCGCACATGGAGGCGACGCACAAAAGATTGAATGCCGCCGTCGCGTGCCATTTCTAACACGAAGGGCAAGCATCCACGTGAAGAGCACCCCGTGCACACATAGGCGACGACGTAGAAAAGATCGAGCCGCAGAATACGTGCCACGGAGGACACGCGCCCACGGCATGCCACAAGGCGGTGGGGGAGAGGGGG
>NW_028229612.1:171197-178697 GCF_053477565.2 Lygodium microphyllum | reverse complement strand
CCACACCACCCCTCCCCCCCCCCCCCACCTCCAAATTTTGCCCCCCCCCTCAACACACACCACACCACACCACCCCTCCCCCCCCCTCCAAAATTCGCCCCCCCCCCCCCTCAACACACACCACCCCACCCCCCCCCTCAACACACACCACACCACCCCTCCCCCCCCCCCTCAAAAATCCCCCCCCCTCAACACACACCACACCACACCACCCCTCCCCTTCCCCCCCTCGAAATTTCGCCCCCCCCTCAACACACACCACCCCACCCCTCCCCCCCCGCCCCAAAAATTCGCCCCCCCCCCTCAACACACACCACACCACACCACCGCTCTCCCCCCCCCCTCCAAAATTCGCCCCCCCCCAAAAAATTTCCCACCCCTCCCCCCTCAACACACACCACCCCACCCCCCCCCCCCCAACACACACCACACCACCCCTCCCCCCCCCCCTCAACACACACCACACCACCCCTCCCCCCCCCCCCGCCCCCAAAAAATTCGCCCCCCTCCCCTCCCCCCCCTCCAAAATTTGCCCCCCCCCCCCCCCCCCCCCGCCCCCAACACAAACCACCCCTCCCCCCCCCAAAAAATTCGCGCCCCCCCCCCTCAATACACACCTCCCCACCCCCCCCCCCCCTCAACAAACACCACACCACCCCTCCCCCCCCCTCAAAAATCCCCCCCCCCCCCAACACACACCACACCACACCACCCCTCCCCCCCCCCCCCCCAAAAAAATCCCCCCCCCCGCCCCCCTCAACACACACCACCCCACCCCCCCCCCCACAACACACACCACACAACCCCTCCCCCCCCCCTCAAAAATTCCCTGCCCCCCCCTCAACACACACCACACCACCCCTCCCCCCCCCTCAAAAATCCCCCCCCCCCCCTCAACACACACCACACCACACCACCCCTCCCCCCCCCCCCCCACCTCCAAATTTTGCCCCCCCCCTCAACACACACCACACCACACCACCCCTCCCCCCCCCTCCAAAATTCGCCCCCCCCCCCCCCCCTCAACACACACCACCCCACCCCCCCCCTCAACACACACCACACCACCCCTCCCCCCCCCCTCAAAAATCCCCCCCCCCTCAACACACACCACACCACACCACCCCTCCCCTTCCCCCCCTCGAAATTTCGCCCCCCCCTCAACACACACCACCCCACCCCTCCCCCCCCGCCCCAAAAATTCGCCCCCCCCCTCAACACACACCACACCACACCACCGCTCTCCCCCCCCCCTCCAAAATTCGCCCCCCCCCAAAAAATTTCCCACCCCTCCCCCCTCAACACACACCACCCCACCCCCCCCCCCCAACACACACCACACCACCCCTCCCCCCCCCCCTCAACACACACCACACCACCCCTCCCCCCCCCCCCGCCCCCAAAAAATTCGCCCCCCCCCCCCCCCCCCCAACACACACCACTCCACCCCCCCCCCAAAAAAATTCGGCCACCCCCCTCAACACACACCACACCACACCACCCCTCCCCCCCCCTCCAAAATTCGCCCCCCCCCCCCCCCCCCCCCCCCCCTCAACACACACCACCCCACCCCACCCCCTCAACACACACCACACCACACCACACCACCCCTCCCCCCCCCCCCAAAATTCGCCCCCCCCCCCTCAATACACACCTCCCCACCCTTCCCCCCCCCCCCTCAACACACACCACACCACACCACACCACACCACCCCTCCCCTTCCCCCCCTCCAAATTTCGCCCCCCCCTCAACACACACCACCCCACCCCTCCCCCCCCTCCAAATTTCGCCCCTTCTCCCCCCCAAAAATTCGCCCCCCCCCCCCCTCCCTCAACACACACCACACCACACCACCCCTCCCCCCCTCACCCCCCTCAACACACACCACCCCACACCACCCCTCCCCCCCCCAAATATCCCCCCCCCCAACACACACCACCCCACCCCCCCCCCCAACACACACCTCACCACCCCTCCCCCCCCCTCCCCCCCCCCCTCAACACACAAAACACCACCCCTCCCCCCCCCCCTCAAAACACACCACACCACACCACCCCTCCCCCCCCCCTCCAAATTTTGCCCCCCCCCCCCCCCCCAAAAAATTGGCCCCCCCCTCAACACACACCACACCACACCACCCCTCCCCCCCCTCCAAAACTCGCCCCCCACCCCCCTCAACACACACCACCCCACACCTCCCCTCCCCCCCCCAAAAATTTCCCCCCCCCCAACACACACCACCACATCCCCCCCCCCTCAACACACACCACACCACCCCTCCCCCCCCCCTCAAAAATCCCCCCCCCCCCCCCTCAACACACAAAACACCACCCCTCCCCCCCCCCCCCTCAAAAATCCCCCCCCCCCCCCAACACACACCACACCACACCACCCCTCCCCCCCCCTCCAAATTTTGCCCTCCCCCCCAAAAAATTGGCCCCCCCCTCAACACACACCACCCCTCCCCCCCCCCCTCCAAAATTCGCCCCCCCCACCCCTCAAAAATCCCCCCCCCCCTCAACACACACCACACCACACCACACCAACCCTCCCTTCCCCCCTCCAAATTTCGCCTTCCCCTCAACACACACCACCCCACCCCTCCCCCCCCCCCCCCCAAAAATTCGCCCCCCCCCGTCCAAATTTCGCCCCTTCCCCCCCCAAAAATTCCCCCCCCCCCCCTCAACACACACCACCCCACACCACGCCTCCCCCCCCTCAAAAATTCCCCCCCCCCCTCAACACACACCACACCACACCACACCAGCCCTCCCCCCCCCTCAAAAATCCCCCCCCCTCAACACACACCACACCACCCCTCCCCTTCCCCCCCTCCAAATTTCGCCCCCCCCTCAACACACACCACCCCACCCCTCCCCCCCCCGCCCCCAAAAAATTCGCCCCCCCCGCAACACACACCACCCCACCCCCCCCCCCCCCCCAAAAATTCGGCCACCCCCCTCAACACACACCACACCACACACCCCCTCCCCCCCTCCAAAATTCCCCCCCCCCCCCCCCCCCCCCCGCCCCCAACACAAACCACCCCTCCCACCCCCCCCCAAAAATTCGCGCCCCCCCCCTCAATACACACCTCCCCACACCCCCCCCCTCAACAAACACCACACCACCCCTCCCCGCCCCCTCAAAAATCCCCCCCCCCCCCTCAACACACACCACACCACCCCTCCCCCCCCCCCCAACACACACCACCCCACCCCCCCCCAACACACACCACACAACCCCTCCCCCCACCTCAAAAATTCCCCGCCCCCCCCTCAACACACACCACACCACCCCTCCCCCCCCCCCCTCAAAAATCCCCCCCCCCCCCCCCCTCAACACACACCACACCACACCACCCCTCCCCCCCCCCCCCTCCAAATTTTGCCCCCCCCCCCCCCCCCAAAAATTGGCCCCCCCCCTCAACACACACCACACCACACCACCCCTCCCCCCCCTCCAAAATTCGCCCCCCCCCCCCCCCCCCCTCAACACACACCACCCCACCCCCCCCCTCAACACACACCACACCACCCCTCCCCCCCCCCTCAAAAATCCCCCCCCCCCCTCAACACACACCACACCACCCCTCCCCTTCCCCCCCTCGAAATTTCGCCCCCCCCTCAACACACACCACCCCACCCCTCCCCCCCGCCCCAAAAATTCGCCCCCCCCTCCAAATTTCGCCCCTTCCCCCCCCTAAAATTCGCCCCCCCCCCTCAACACACACCACACCACACCACCGCTCCCCCCCCCCCCCTCCAAAATTCGCCCCCCCCCCCCCCCCCCCCAAAAATTTCCCACCCCTCCCCCCTCAACACACACCACCCCACCCCCCCCCCCAACACACACCACACCACCCCTCCCCCCCCCCCCCCCCCTCAACACACACCACACCACCCCTCCCCCCCCCGCCCCCAAAAAATTCGCCCCCCCCCCCCCCCCCCGCCAACACACACCACTCCACCCCCCCCCCCAAAAAAATTCGGCCACCCCCCTCAACACACACCACACCACACAACACCACCCCTCCCCTTCCCCCCCTCCAAATTTCACTTTCCCCTCAACACACACCACCCCACCCCTCCCCCCCCCCCAAAAATTCGCCCCCCCCGTCCAAATTTCGCCCCTTCCCCCCCCAAAAATTGGCCCCCCCCCCTCAACACACACCACGCCACACCACCCCTCCGCCCCCCCCCCCCCCCTCAACACACACCACCCCACACCACACCACCCCTCCCCCCCCCCCCCCTCAACACACACCACACCACCCCTCCCCTTCCCCCCCTCCAAATTTCGCCCCCCCCTCAACACACACCACCCCACCCCTCCCCCGCCCCCGCCCCCAAAAAATTCGCCCCCCCCCAACACACACCACCCCACCCCCCCCCCCCAAAAAATTCGGCCACCCCCCTCAACACACACCACACCACCCCTCCCCCCCCCTCCAAAATTTGCCCCCCCACCCCCCGGCCCCAACACACACCACCCCTCTCCCCCCCCCCCAAAAATTCGCCCCCCCCCCCCCTCAATACACACCTCCCCACCCTTTCCCCCCCCCCCCCCCTCAACACACACCACACCACCCCTCCCCCCCCTCTCAAAAATCCCCCCCCCCCTCAACACACACCACACCACCCCTCCCCTTCCCCCCCTCCAAATTTCGCCCACCCCTCAACACACATTACCCCACCCCTCCCCCCCCCCCCCAAAAATTCGCCCCCCCCCCCCCTCAACACATACCACCCCACACCACACCACCCCTCCCCCCCCCCAAAAAAATCCCCCCCCCCCCCCCGCCCTCAACACACACCGCCCCCCCCCCCCTCAACACACACCACACCACACCACCCCTCCCCCCCCCCCCTCAAAAATCCCCCCCCCCCTCAACACACACCACACCACACCACACCACACCACACCACACCACCCCTCCCCTTCCCCCCCTCGAAATTTCGCCCCCCCCCCAACACACACCACCCCACCCCTCCCCCCCCGCCCCAAAAATTCGCCCCCCCCTCCAAATTTCGCCCCTTCCCCCCTCGTCACTCCCCCACCCAACCCAACCCCGCGTCACCCCCATGACACGGCACACCCCCCCACCCCACCGCACCCCCCCACGACGCCCCCCCCCGCACCCCACCTCGAAAAACCCCGCTCCCTCCACGCCACACCACAAATGCCTCCGAAAACCCCGCTCGACCCACCCCACCCCGCGTCACCCCCCCACGACATGGCGCACCCCCCACCCCACCGCACCCCCCAACGACGCCGCCCCGCACCCCACCTCGAAAAACCCCGCTCCCTCCATACCACCCCACCACGCCTCCGAAAACCCCGCTCGACCCACCCCACCTCGCGTCAGCCCCCCACGACACGGCACACCCCCCACACCCCACCGCACCCCCCCACGACGCGGCGCATATCCCCCCCCCCCCCCCGCACCCCACCTCGAAAAACCCCACTCGACCCACCCAACCCCGCGTCACTCCCCCAGGACACGGCGCACCCCCCCACCCCACCGCACCCCCCCACGACGCGGCGCATATCCCCCCCCCCCCCGCACCCCACCTCGAAAAACCCCGCTCGACCCACCCCACCCCGCGTCACCCCCCCACGACACGACGCACCCCCCCACCCCACCGCACCCCCCCACGACGCCCCCCCCGCACCCCACCTCGAAAAACCCCGCTCCATCCACGCCACACCACCACGCCTCCGAAAACCCCGCTCGACCCACCCCACCCCGCGTCTCCCCCCCACGACACGGCGCACCCCCCACCCCACCGCACCCCCCAACGACGACGCCCCGCACCCCACCTCGAAAAACCCCGCTCCCTCCATACCACCCCACCACGCCTCCGAAAACCCCGCTCGACCCACCCCACCTCGCGTCAGCCCCCCACGACACGGCACACCCCCCACACCCCACCGCACCCCCCCACGACGCGGCGCATATCCCCCCCCCCCCGCACCCCACTCGACCCACCCAACCCCGCGTCACTCCCCCAGGACACGGCGCACCCCCCCACCCCACCGCACCCCCCCACGACGCGGCGCATATCCCCCCCCCCCCCCCCCGCACCCCACCTCGAAAAACCCCGCTCGACCCACCCCACCCCGCGTCACCCCCCCACGACACGGCGCACCCCCCCACCCCACCGCACCCCCCCACGACGCCCCCCCCCGCACCCCACCTCGAAAAACCCCGCTCCCTCCACGCCACACCACCACGCCTCCGAAAACCCCGCTCGACCCACCCCACCCCGCGTCTCCCCCCCACGACACGGCGCACCCCCCCACGACGCCCCCCCGCACCCCACCTCGAAAAACCGCGCTCCCTCCACAGCACCCCACCCCTCCTCCAAAAACCCCGCTCGACCACCCCCACCCCGCGTCACCCCCCACGACGCCCCCCCGCACCCCACCTCGAAAAACCCCGCTCCCTCCACAGCACCCCACCTCTCCTCCAAAAACCCCGCTTGACCACCCCAACCCCGCGTCACTCCCCCACGACACGGCGCACCCCCCCACCCCACCGCACCTCGAAAAACCCCGCGTCACCCCCCACGACGCCCCCCCGCACCCCACCTCGAAAAACCCCGCTCCCTCCATAGCACCCCACCTCTCCTCCAAAAACCCCGCTTGACCACCCCAACCCCGCGTCACTCCCCCATGACACGGCGCACCCCCCCACGACGCCCCCCCCGCACCCCACCTCGAAAAACCCCGCTCCCTCCACACCACCCCGCCACGCCTCCAAAAAACCGCGCTCGACCCACCCCACCCCGCGTCACGGTGCAGCCCCCACCCCAGCGCACCCCCCCACGACGCCCCCCCCCCCCCCACCCCACCTCGAAAAACCGCGCTCCATCCACAGCACCCCACCTCTCCTCCAAAAACCCCGCTCGACCAACCCCACCCCGCGTCTCCCCCCCACGACACGGCGCACCCCCCCACGACGCCCCCCCGCACCCCACCTCGAAAAACCGCGCTCCCTCCACAGCACCCCACCTCTCCTCCAAAAACCCCGCTCGACCACCCCCACCCCGCGTCACCCCCCACGACGCCCCCCCGCACCCCACCTCGAAAAACCGCGCTCCCTCCACAGCACCCCACCTCTCCTCCAAAAACCCCGCTTGACCACCCCAACCCCGCGTCACTCCCCCACGACACGGCGCACCCCCCCACCCCACCGCACGCCCCCGCGCACCCCACCTCGAAAAACCGCGCTCCCTCCACAGCTCCCCACCTCTCCTCCAAAAACCCCGCTCGACCACCCCCACCCCGCGTCACCCCCCACGACGCCCCCCCGCACCCCACCTCCAAAAACCCCGCTCCCTCCACAGCACCCCACCTCTCCTCCAAAAACCCCGCTCGACCACCCCAACCCCGCATCACTCCCCCACGACACGGCGCTCCCCCCCACGACACGGCGCACCCCCCCACGACGCCCCCGCGCACCCCACCTCGAAAAACCGCGCTCCCTCCACAGC
>NW_028229612.1:151197-161197 GCF_053477565.2 Lygodium microphyllum | reverse complement strand
GAATTTTTGAAGGGGGGGGGGGGGGGAGGGGGGGGGCCGAATTTTTGAGGGGGGGGGGGGGGAGGGGGGGGGTTGGTGTGTGTAGAGAGGGGCCGAATTTTGAAGGGGGGGGGGGGGGGGGGCGAATTTTTGAGGGGGGTGGGGGGGGGGGGAGGGGTGGTGTGGTGTGTGTTGAGAGGGGGGGGGGGGAGGGGGGCAGAATTCTTGAGCGGGCGTCATGGTGGGTGGGTGGGTGTGTTAAGGGGAGGGGAGCACGTCGCGTCGTCATGTCAACACACACCACACCACCCCTCCCCCCCCCCCTCAAAAATCCCCCCCCCTCAACACACACCACACCACCCCTCCCCTTCCCCCCCCCCTCCAAATTTCGCCCCCCCTCAAAACACACCACCCCACCCCTCCCCCCCCCCCCCCGCCCCCAAAAAATTCGCCCCCCCCCCAACACACACCACCCCACCCCCCCCCCAAAAAATTCGGCCACCCCCCTCAACACACACCTCCCCACCCTTCCCCCCCCCCCGCCCCCAACACACACCACCCCTCCCCCCCCCCAAAAATTCGCCCCCCCCTCAATACACACCTCCCCACCCTTCCCCCCCCCCCCTCAACACACACCACACCACACCACACCACCCCTCCCCTTCCCCCCCTCCAAATTTCGCCCCCCCCTCAACACACACCACCCCACCCCTCCCCCCCCCTCCAAAATTCGCCCCTTCTCCCCCCCAAAAATTCGCCCCCCCCCCCCCCCCCCCCTCAACACACACCACACCACACCACCCCTCCCCCCCCCTCAAAAATCCCCCCCCTCAACACACACCACACCACCCCTCCCCTTCCCCCCCTCCAAATTTTGCCCCCCCCTCAACACACACCACCCCACCCCTCCCCCCCCCGCCCCCAAAAAATTCGCCCCCCCCCAACACACACCACCCCACCCCCCCCCCCCCCCAAAATTCGGCCACCCCCCTCAACACACACCACACCACACACCCCCTCCCCCCCCTCCAAAATTTGCCCCCCCCCCCCCCCCCCCCCCCGCCCCCAACACAAACCACCCCTCCCCCCCCCAAAAAATTCGCGCCCCCCCCCCTCAATACACACCTCCCCACCCCCCCCCCCCCTCAACAAACACCACACCACCCCTCCCCCCCCCTCAAAAATCCCCCCCCCCCCCAACACACACCACACCACACCACCCCTCCCCCCCCCCCCCCAAAAAAATCCCCCCCCCCGCCCCCCTCAACACACACCACCCCACCCCCCCCCCCACAACACACACCACACAACCCCTCCCCCCCCCTCAAAAATTCCCTGCCCCCCCCTCAACACACACCACACCACCCCTCCCCCCCCCTCAAAAATCCCCCCCCCCCCTCAACACACACCACACCACACCACCCCTCCCCCCCCCCCCCCACCTCCAAATTTTGCCCCCCCCCTCAACACACACCACACCACACCACCCCTCCCCCCCCCTCCAAAATTCGCCCCCCCCCCCCCCCTCAACACACACCACCCCACCCCCCCCCTCAACACACACCACACCACCCCTCCCCCCCCCCCTCAAAAATCCCCCCCCCTCAACACACACCACACCACACCACCCCTCCCCTTCCCCCCCTCGAAATTTCGCCCCCCCCTCAACACACACCACCCCACCCCTCCCCCCCCGCCCCAAAAATTCGCCCCCCCCCTCAACACACACCACACCACACCACCGCTCTCCCCCCCCCCTCCAAAATTCGCCCCCCCCCAAAAAATTTCCCACCCCTCCCCCCTCAACACACACCACCCCACCCCCCCCCCCCAACACACACCACACCACCCCTCCCCCCCCCCCTCAACACACACCACACCACCCCTCCCCCCCCCCCCGCCCCCAAAAAATTCGCCCCCCTCCCCTCCCCCCCCTCCAAAATTTGCCCCCCCCCCCCCCCCCCCGCCCCCAACACAAACCACCCCTCCCCCCCCCAAAAAATTCGCGCCCCCCCCCCTCAATACACACCTCCCCACCCCCCCCCCCCCCTCAACAAACACCACACCACCCCTCCCCCCCCCTCAAAAATCCCCCCCCCCCCCAACACACACCACACCACACCACCCCTCCCCCCCCCCCCCCAAAAAAATCCCCCCCCCCGCCCCCCTCAACACACACCACCCCACCCCCCCCCCCACAACACACACCACACAACCCCTCCCCCCCCCCTCAAAAATTCCCTGCCCCCCCCTCAACACACACCACACCACCCCTCCCCCCCCCCTCAAAAATCCCCCCCCCCCCTCAACACACACCACACCACACCACCCCTCCCCCCCCCCCCCACCTCCAAATTTTGCCCCCCCCCTCAACACACACCACACCACACCACCCCTCCCCCCCCCTCCAAAATTCGCCCCCCCCCCCCCTCAACACACACCACCCCACCCCCCCCCTCAACACACACCACACCACCCCTCCCCCCCCCCCTCAAAAATCCCCCCCCCTCAACACACACCACACCACACCACCCCTCCCCTTCCCCCCCTCGAAATTTCGCCCCCCCCTCAACACACACCACCCCACCCCTCCCCCCCCGCCCCAAAAATTCGCCCCCCCCCCTCAACACACACCACACCACACCACCGCTCTCCCCCCCCCCTCCAAAATTCGCCCCCCCCCAAAAAATTTCCCACCCCTCCCCCCTCAACACACACCACCCCACCCCCCCCCCCCCAACACACACCACACCACCCCTCCCCCCCCCCCTCAACACACACCACACCACCCCTCCCCCCCCCCCCGCCCCCAAAAAATTCGCCCCCCTCCCCTCCCCCCCCTCCAAAATTTGCCCCCCCCCCCCCCCCCCCCCGCCCCCAACACAAACCACCCCTCCCCCCCCCAAAAAATTCGCGCCCCCCCCCCTCAATACACACCTCCCCACCCCCCCCCCCCCTCAACAAACACCACACCACCCCTCCCCCCCCCTCAAAAATCCCCCCCCCCCCCAACACACACCACACCACACCACCCCTCCCCCCCCCCCCCCCAAAAAAATCCCCCCCCCCGCCCCCCTCAACACACACCACCCCACCCCCCCCCCCACAACACACACCACACAACCCCTCCCCCCCCCCTCAAAAATTCCCTGCCCCCCCCTCAACACACACCACACCACCCCTCCCCCCCCCTCAAAAATCCCCCCCCCCCCCTCAACACACACCACACCACACCACCCCCCCCCCCCCCCCCCCACCTCCAAATTTTGCCCCCCCCCTCAACACACACCACACCACACCACCCCTCCCCCCCCCTCCAAAATTCGCCCCCCCCCCCCCCCCTCAACACACACCACCCCACCCCCCCCCTCAACACACACCACACCACCCCTCCCCCCCCCCTCAAAAATCCCCCCCCCCTCAACACACACCACACCACACCACCCCTCCCCTTCCCCCCCTCGAAATTTCGCCCCCCCCTCAACACACACCACCCCACCCCTCCCCCCCCGCCCCAAAAATTCGCCCCCCCCCTCAACACACACCACACCACACCACCGCTCTCCCCCCCCCCTCCAAAATTCGCCCCCCCCCAAAAAATTTCCCACCCCTCCCCCCTCAACACACACCACCCCACCCCCCCCCCCCAACACACACCACACCACCCCTCCCCCCCCCCCTCAACACACACCACACCACCCCTCCCCCCCCCCCCGCCCCCAAAAAATTCGCCCCCCCCCCCCCCCCCCCAACACACACCACTCCACCCCCCCCCCAAAAAAATTCGGCCACCCCCCTCAACACACACCACACCACACCACCCCTCCCCCCCCCTCCAAAATTCGCCCCCCCCCCCCCCCCCCCCCCCCCCTCAACACACACCACCCCACCCCACCCCCTCAACACACACCACACCACACCACACCACCCCTCCCCCCCCCCCCAAAATTCGCCCCCCCCCCCTCAATACACACCTCCCCACCCTTCCCCCCCCCCCCTCAACACACACCACACCACACCACACCACACCACCCCTCCCCTTCCCCCCCTCCAAATTTCGCCCCCCCCTCAACACACACCACCCCACCCCTCCCCCCCCTCCAAATTTCGCCCCTTCTCCCCCCCAAAAATTCGCCCCCCCCCCCCCTCCCTCAACACACACCACACCACACCACCCCTCCCCCCCTCACCCCCCTCAACACACACCACCCCACACCACCCCTCCCCCCCCCAAATATCCCCCCCCCCAACACACACCACCCCACCCCCCCCCCCAACACACACCTCACCACCCCTCCCCCCCCCTCAAAAATTCCCCCCCCCCCCTCAACACACAAAACACCACCCCTCCCCCCCCCCCTCAAAACACACCACACCACACCACCCCTCCCCCCCCCCTCCAAATTTTGCCCCCCCCCCCCCCCCCAAAAAATTGGCCCCCCCCTCAACACACACCACACCACACCACCCCTCCCCCCCCTCCAAAACTCGCCCCCCACCCCCCTCAACACACACCACCCCACACCTCCCCTCCCCCCCCCAAAAATTTCCCCCCCCCCAACACACACCACCACATCCCCCCCCCCTCAACACACACCACACCACCCCTCCCCCCCCCCTCAAAAATCCCCCCCCCCCCCCCTCAACACACAAAACACCACCCCTCCCCCCCCCCCCCTCAAAAATCCCCCCCCCCCCCCAACACACACCACACCACACCACCCCTCCCCCCCCCTCCAAATTTTGCCCTCCCCCCCAAAAAATTGGCCCCCCCCTCAACACACACCACCCCTCCCCCCCCCCTCCAAAATTCGCCCCCCCCACCCCTCAAAAATCCCCCCCCCCCTCAACACACACCACACCACACCACACCAACCCTCCCTTCCCCCCTCCAAATTTCGCCTTCCCCTCAACACACACCACCCCACCCCTCCCCCCCCCCCCCCCAAAAATTCGCCCCCCCCCGTCCAAATTTCGCCCCTTCCCCCCCCAAAAATTCCCCCCCCCCCCCTCAACACACACCACCCCACACCACGCCTCCCCCCCCTCAAAAATTCCCCCCCCCCCTCAACACACACCACACCACACCACACCAGCCCTCCCCCCCCCTCAAAAATCCCCCCCCCTCAACACACACCACACCACCCCTCCCCTTCCCCCCCTCCAAATTTCGCCCCCCCCTCAACACACACCACCCCACCCCTCCCCCCCCCGCCCCCAAAAAATTCGCCCCCCCCGCAACACACACCACCCCACCCCCCCCCCCCCCCCAAAAATTCGGCCACCCCCCTCAACACACACCACACCACACACCCCCTCCCCCCCTCCAAAATTCCCCCCCCCCCCCCCCCCCCCCCCGCCCCCAACACAAACCACCCCTCCCACCCCCCCCCAAAAATTCGCGCCCCCCCCCTCAATACACACCTCCCCACACCCCCCCCCTCAACAAACACCACACCACCCCTCCCCGCCCCCTCAAAAATCCCCCCCCCCCCCTCAACACACACCACACCACCCCTCCCCCCCCCCCCAACACACACCACCCCACCCCCCCCCAACACACACCACACAACCCCTCCCCCCACCTCAAAAATTCCCCGCCCCCCCCTCAACACACACCACACCACCCCTCCCCCCCCCCCCTCAAAAATCCCCCCCCCCCCCCCCCTCAACACACACCACACCACACCACCCCTCCCCCCCCCCCCCTCCAAATTTTGCCCCCCCCCCCCCCCCCAAAAATTGGCCCCCCCCCTCAACACACACCACACCACACCACCCCTCCCCCCCCTCCAAAATTCGCCCCCCCCCCCCCCCCCCCTCAACACACACCACCCCACCCCCCCCCTCAACACACACCACACCACCCCTCCCCCCCCCCTCAAAAATCCCCCCCCCCCCTCAACACACACCACACCACCCCTCCCCTTCCCCCCCTCGAAATTTCGCCCCCCCCTCAACACACACCACCCCACCCCTCCCCCCCGCCCCAAAAATTCGCCCCCCCCTCCAAATTTCGCCCCTTCCCCCCCCTAAAATTCGCCCCCCCCCCTCAACACACACCACACCACACCACCGCTCCCCCCCCCCCCCTCCAAAATTCGCCCCCCCCCCCCCCCCCCCCCAAAAATTTCCCACCCCTCCCCCCTCAACACACACCACCCCACCCCCCCCCCCAACACACACCACACCACCCCTCCCCCCCCCCCCCCCCCTCAACACACACCACACCACCCCTCCCCCCCCCGCCCCCAAAAAATTCGCCCCCCCCCCCCCCCCCCGCCAACACACACCACTCCACCCCCCCCCCCAAAAAAATTCGGCCACCCCCCTCAACACACACCACACCACACAACACCACCCCTCCCCTTCCCCCCCTCCAAATTTCACTTTCCCCTCAACACACACCACCCCACCCCTCCCCCCCCCCCAAAAATTCGCCCCCCCCGTCCAAATTTCGCCCCTTCCCCCCCCAAAAATTGGCCCCCCCCCCTCAACACACACCACGCCACACCACCCCTCCGCCCCCCCCCCCCCCCTCAACACACACCACCCCACACCACACCACCCCTCCCCCCCCCCCCCCTCAACACACACCACACCACCCCTCCCCTTCCCCCCCTCCAAATTTCGCCCCCCCCTCAACACACACCACCCCACCCCTCCCCCGCCCCCGCCCCCAAAAAATTCGCCCCCCCCCAACACACACCACCCCACCCCCCCCCCCCAAAAAATTCGGCCACCCCCCTCAACACACACCACACCACCCCTCCCCCCCCCTCCAAAATTTGCCCCCCCACCCCCCGGCCCCAACACACACCACCCCTCTCCCCCCCCCCCAAAAATTCGCCCCCCCCCCCCCTCAATACACACCTCCCCACCCTTTCCCCCCCCCCCCCCCCTCAACACACACCACACCACCCCTCCCCCCCCTCTCAAAAATCCCCCCCCCCCTCAACACACACCACACCACCCCTCCCCTTCCCCCCCTCCAAATTTCGCCCACCCCTCAACACACATTACCCCACCCCTCCCCCCCCCCCCCAAAAATTCGCCCCCCCCCCCCTCAACACATACCACCCCACACCACACCACCCCTCCCCCCCCCCAAAAAAATCCCCCCCCCCCCCCCCGCCCTCAACACACACCGCCCCCCCCCCCCTCAACACACACCACACCACACCACCCCTCCCCCCCCCCCCTCAAAAATCCCCCCCCCCCTCAACACACACCACACCACACCACACCACACCACACCACACCACCCCTCCCCTTCCCCCCCTCGAAATTTCGCCCCCCCCCCAACACACACCACCCCACCCCTCCCCCCCCGCCCCAAAAATTCGCCCCCCCCTCCAAATTTCGCCCCTTCCCCCCTCGTCACTCCCCCACCCAACCCAACCCCGCGTCACCCCCATGACACGGCACACCCCCCCACCCCACCGCACCCCCCCACGACGCCCCCCCCCGCACCCCACCTCGAAAAACCCCGCTCCCTCCACGCCACACCACAAATGCCTCCGAAAACCCCGCTCGACCCACCCCACCCCGCGTCACCCCCC
The DNA here is from genome assembly GCF_053477565.2 of Lygodium microphyllum. Taxonomy (NCBI): domain Eukaryota; kingdom Viridiplantae; phylum Streptophyta; class Polypodiopsida; order Schizaeales; family Lygodiaceae; genus Lygodium; species Lygodium microphyllum. The sequence goes on along the minus strand of NW_028229612.1, from coordinate 153,656 downwards.
CACGACATGGCGCACCCCCCACCCCACCGCACCCCCCAACGACGCCGCCCCGCACCCCACCTCGAAAAACCCCGCTCCCTCCATACCACCCCACCACGCCTCCGAAAACCCCGCTCGACCCACCCCACCTCGCGTCAGCCCCCCACGACACGGCACACCCCCCACACCCCACCGCACCCCCCCACGACGCGGCGCATATCCCCCCCCCCCCCCCGCACCCCACCTCGAAAAACCCCACTCGACCCACCCAACCCCGCGTCACTCCCCCAGGACACGGCGCACCCCCCCACCCCACCGCACCCCCCCACGACGCGGCGCATATCCCCCCCCCCCCCGCACCCCACCTCGAAAAACCCCGCTCGACCCACCCCACCCCGCGTCACCCCCCCACGACACGACGCACCCCCCCACCCCACCGCACCCCCCCACGACGCCCCCCCCGCACCCCACCTCGAAAAACCCCGCTCCATCCACGCCACACCACCACGCCTCCGAAAACCCCGCTCGACCCACCCCACCCCGCGTCTCCCCCCCACGACACGGCGCACCCCCCACCCCACCGCACCCCCCAACGACGACGCCCCGCACCCCACCTCGAAAAACCCCGCTCCCTCCATACCACCCCACCACGCCTCCGAAAACCCCGCTCGACCCACCCCACCTCGCGTCAGCCCCCCACGACACGGCACACCCCCCACACCCCACCGCACCCCCCCACGACGCGGCGCATATCCCCCCCCCCCCGCACCCCACTCGACCCACCCAACCCCGCGTCACTCCCCCAGGACACGGCGCACCCCCCCACCCCACCGCACCCCCCCACGACGCGGCGCATATCCCCCCCCCCCCCCCCCGCACCCCACCTCGAAAAACCCCGCTCGACCCACCCCACCCCGCGTCACCCCCCCACGACACGGCGCACCCCCCCACCCCACCGCACCCCCCCACGACGCCCCCCCCCGCACCCCACCTCGAAAAACCCCGCTCCCTCCACGCCACACCACCACGCCTCCGAAAACCCCGCTCGACCCACCCCACCCCGCGTCTCCCCCCCACGACACGGCGCACCCCCCCACGACGCCCCCCCGCACCCCACCTCGAAAAACCGCGCTCCCTCCACAGCACCCCACCCCTCCTCCAAAAACCCCGCTCGACCACCCCCACCCCGCGTCACCCCCCACGACGCCCCCCCGCACCCCACCTCGAAAAACCCCGCTCCCTCCACAGCACCCCACCTCTCCTCCAAAAACCCCGCTTGACCACCCCAACCCCGCGTCACTCCCCCACGACACGGCGCACCCCCCCACCCCACCGCACCTCGAAAAACCCCGCGTCACCCCCCACGACGCCCCCCCGCACCCCACCTCGAAAAACCCCGCTCCCTCCATAGCACCCCACCTCTCCTCCAAAAACCCCGCTTGACCACCCCAACCCCGCGTCACTCCCCCATGACACGGCGCACCCCCCCACGACGCCCCCCCCGCACCCCACCTCGAAAAACCCCGCTCCCTCCACACCACCCCGCCACGCCTCCAAAAAACCGCGCTCGACCCACCCCACCCCGCGTCACGGTGCAGCCCCCACCCCAGCGCACCCCCCCACGACGCCCCCCCCCCCCCCACCCCACCTCGAAAAACCGCGCTCCATCCACAGCACCCCACCTCTCCTCCAAAAACCCCGCTCGACCAACCCCACCCCGCGTCTCCCCCCCACGACACGGCGCACCCCCCCACGACGCCCCCCCGCACCCCACCTCGAAAAACCGCGCTCCCTCCACAGCACCCCACCTCTCCTCCAAAAACCCCGCTCGACCACCCCCACCCCGCGTCACCCCCCACGACGCCCCCCCGCACCCCACCTCGAAAAACCGCGCTCCCTCCACAGCACCCCACCTCTCCTCCAAAAACCCCGCTTGACCACCCCAACCCCGCGTCACTCCCCCACGACACGGCGCACCCCCCCACCCCACCGCACGCCCCCGCGCACCCCACCTCGAAAAACCGCGCTCCCTCCACAGCTCCCCACCTCTCCTCCAAAAACCCCGCTCGACCACCCCCACCCCGCGTCACCCCCCACGACGCCCCCCCGCACCCCACCTCCAAAAACCCCGCTCCCTCCACAGCACCCCACCTCTCCTCCAAAAACCCCGCTCGACCACCCCAACCCCGCATCACTCCCCCACGACACGGCGCTCCCCCCCACGACACGGCGCACCCCCCCACGACGCCCCCGCGCACCCCACCTCGAAAAACCGCGCTCCCTCCACAGCTCCCCACGTCTCCTCCAAAAACCCCGCTCGACCACCCCCACCCCGCGTCACCCCCCACGACGCCCCCCCGCACCCCACCTCGAAAAACCACGCTCCCTCCACAGCACCCCACCTCTCCTCCAAAAACCCCGCTTGACCACCCCAACCCCGCGTCACTCCCCCACGACACGGCGCACCCCCCCACCCCACC
>NW_028229612.1:138697-141197 GCF_053477565.2 Lygodium microphyllum | reverse complement strand
TTCTTGAGCGGGCGTCATGGTGGGTGGGTGGGTGTGTTAAGGGGAGGGGAGCACGTCGCGTCGTCATGTCAACACACACCACACCACCCCTCCCCCCCCCCCTCAAAAATCCCCCCCCCTCAACACACACCACACCACCCCTCCCCTTCCCCCCCCCCTCCAAATTTCGCCCCCCCTCAAAACACACCACCCCACCCCTCCCCCCCCCCCCCCGCCCCCAAAAAATTCGCCCCCCCCCCAACACACACCACCCCACCCCCCCCCCAAAAAATTCGGCCACCCCCCTCAACACACACCTCCCCACCCTTCCCCCCCCCCCGCCCCCAACACACACCACCCCTCCCCCCCCCCAAAAATTCGCCCCCCCCTCAATACACACCTCCCCACCCTTCCCCCCCCCCCCTCAACACACACCACACCACACCACACCACCCCTCCCCTTCCCCCCCTCCAAATTTCGCCCCCCCCTCAACACACACCACCCCACCCCTCCCCCCCCCTCCAAAATTCGCCCCTTCTCCCCCCCAAAAATTCGCCCCCCCCCCCCCCCCCCCCTCAACACACACCACACCACACCACCCCTCCCCCCCCCTCAAAAATCCCCCCCCTCAACACACACCACACCACCCCTCCCCTTCCCCCCCTCCAAATTTTGCCCCCCCCTCAACACACACCACCCCACCCCTCCCCCCCCCGCCCCCAAAAAATTCGCCCCCCCCCAACACACACCACCCCACCCCCCCCCCCCCCCAAAATTCGGCCACCCCCCTCAACACACACCACACCACACACCCCCTCCCCCCCCTCCAAAATTTGCCCCCCCCCCCCCCCCCCCCCCCGCCCCCAACACAAACCACCCCTCCCCCCCCCAAAAAATTCGCGCCCCCCCCCCTCAATACACACCTCCCCACCCCCCCCCCCCCTCAACAAACACCACACCACCCCTCCCCCCCCCTCAAAAATCCCCCCCCCCCCCAACACACACCACACCACACCACCCCTCCCCCCCCCCCCCCAAAAAAATCCCCCCCCCCGCCCCCCTCAACACACACCACCCCACCCCCCCCCCCACAACACACACCACACAACCCCTCCCCCCCCCTCAAAAATTCCCTGCCCCCCCCTCAACACACACCACACCACCCCTCCCCCCCCCTCAAAAATCCCCCCCCCCCCTCAACACACACCACACCACACCACCCCTCCCCCCCCCCCCCCACCTCCAAATTTTGCCCCCCCCCTCAACACACACCACACCACACCACCCCTCCCCCCCCCTCCAAAATTCGCCCCCCCCCCCCCCCTCAACACACACCACCCCACCCCCCCCCTCAACACACACCACACCACCCCTCCCCCCCCCCCTCAAAAATCCCCCCCCCTCAACACACACCACACCACACCACCCCTCCCCTTCCCCCCCTCGAAATTTCGCCCCCCCCTCAACACACACCACCCCACCCCTCCCCCCCCGCCCCAAAAATTCGCCCCCCCCCTCAACACACACCACACCACACCACCGCTCTCCCCCCCCCCTCCAAAATTCGCCCCCCCCCAAAAAATTTCCCACCCCTCCCCCCTCAACACACACCACCCCACCCCCCCCCCCCAACACACACCACACCACCCCTCCCCCCCCCCCTCAACACACACCACACCACCCCTCCCCCCCCCCCCGCCCCCAAAAAATTCGCCCCCCTCCCCTCCCCCCCCTCCAAAATTTGCCCCCCCCCCCCCCCCCCCGCCCCCAACACAAACCACCCCTCCCCCCCCCAAAAAATTCGCGCCCCCCCCCCTCAATACACACCTCCCCACCCCCCCCCCCCCCTCAACAAACACCACACCACCCCTCCCCCCCCCTCAAAAATCCCCCCCCCCCCCAACACACACCACACCACACCACCCCTCCCCCCCCCCCCCCAAAAAAATCCCCCCCCCCGCCCCCCTCAACACACACCACCCCACCCCCCCCCCCACAACACACACCACACAACCCCTCCCCCCCCCCTCAAAAATTCCCTGCCCCCCCCTCAACACACACCACACCACCCCTCCCCCCCCCCTCAAAAATCCCCCCCCCCCCTCAACACACACCACACCACACCACCCCTCCCCCCCCCCCCCACCTCCAAATTTTGCCCCCCCCCTCAACACACACCACACCACACCACCCCTCCCCCCCCCTCCAAAATTCGCCCCCCCCCCCCCTCAACACACACCACCCCACCCCCCCCCTCAACACACACCACACCACCCCTCCCCCCCCCCCTCAAAAATCCCCCCCCCTCAACACACACCACACCACACCACCCCTCCCCTTCCCCCCCTCGAAATTTCGCCCCCCCCTCAACACACACCACCCCACCCCTCCCCCCCCGCCCCAAAAATTCGCCCCCCCCCCTCAACACACACCACACCACACCACCGCTCTCCCCCCCCCCTCCAAAATTCGCCCCCCCCCAAAAAATTTCCCACCCCTCCCCCCTCAACACACACCACC
>NW_028229612.1:125000-135000 GCF_053477565.2 Lygodium microphyllum | reverse complement strand
ACCCCACCCCTCCCCCCCCCCCCCCGCCCCCAAAAAATTCGCCCCCCCCCCAACACACACCACCCCACCCCCCCCCCAAAAAATTCGGCCACCCCCCTCAACACACACCTCCCCACCCTTCCCCCCCCCCCGCCCCCAACACACACCACCCCTCCCCCCCCCCAAAAATTCGCCCCCCCCTCAATACACACCTCCCCACCCTTCCCCCCCCCCCCTCAACACACACCACACCACACCACACCACCCCTCCCCTTCCCCCCCTCCAAATTTCGCCCCCCCCTCAACACACACCACCCCACCCCTCCCCCCCCCTCCAAAATTCGCCCCTTCTCCCCCCCAAAAATTCGCCCCCCCCCCCCCCCCCCCCTCAACACACACCACACCACACCACCCCTCCCCCCCCCTCAAAAATCCCCCCCCTCAACACACACCACACCACCCCTCCCCTTCCCCCCCTCCAAATTTTGCCCCCCCCTCAACACACACCACCCCACCCCTCCCCCCCCCGCCCCCAAAAAATTCGCCCCCCCCCAACACACACCACCCCACCCCCCCCCCCCCCCAAAATTCGGCCACCCCCCTCAACACACACCACACCACACACCCCCTCCCCCCCCTCCAAAATTTGCCCCCCCCCCCCCCCCCCCCCCCGCCCCCAACACAAACCACCCCTCCCCCCCCCAAAAAATTCGCGCCCCCCCCCCTCAATACACACCTCCCCACCCCCCCCCCCCCTCAACAAACACCACACCACCCCTCCCCCCCCCTCAAAAATCCCCCCCCCCCCCAACACACACCACACCACACCACCCCTCCCCCCCCCCCCCCAAAAAAATCCCCCCCCCCGCCCCCCTCAACACACACCACCCCACCCCCCCCCCCACAACACACACCACACAACCCCTCCCCCCCCCTCAAAAATTCCCTGCCCCCCCCTCAACACACACCACACCACCCCTCCCCCCCCCTCAAAAATCCCCCCCCCCCCTCAACACACACCACACCACACCACCCCTCCCCCCCCCCCCCCACCTCCAAATTTTGCCCCCCCCCTCAACACACACCACACCACACCACCCCTCCCCCCCCCTCCAAAATTCGCCCCCCCCCCCCCCCTCAACACACACCACCCCACCCCCCCCCTCAACACACACCACACCACCCCTCCCCCCCCCCCTCAAAAATCCCCCCCCCTCAACACACACCACACCACACCACCCCTCCCCTTCCCCCCCTCGAAATTTCGCCCCCCCCTCAACACACACCACCCCACCCCTCCCCCCCCGCCCCAAAAATTCGCCCCCCCCCTCAACACACACCACACCACACCACCGCTCTCCCCCCCCCCTCCAAAATTCGCCCCCCCCCAAAAAATTTCCCACCCCTCCCCCCTCAACACACACCACCCCACCCCCCCCCCCCAACACACACCACACCACCCCTCCCCCCCCCCCTCAACACACACCACACCACCCCTCCCCCCCCCCCCGCCCCCAAAAAATTCGCCCCCCTCCCCTCCCCCCCCTCCAAAATTTGCCCCCCCCCCCCCCCCCCCGCCCCCAACACAAACCACCCCTCCCCCCCCCAAAAAATTCGCGCCCCCCCCCCTCAATACACACCTCCCCACCCCCCCCCCCCCCTCAACAAACACCACACCACCCCTCCCCCCCCCTCAAAAATCCCCCCCCCCCCCAACACACACCACACCACACCACCCCTCCCCCCCCCCCCCCAAAAAAATCCCCCCCCCCGCCCCCCTCAACACACACCACCCCACCCCCCCCCCCACAACACACACCACACAACCCCTCCCCCCCCCCTCAAAAATTCCCTGCCCCCCCCTCAACACACACCACACCACCCCTCCCCCCCCCCTCAAAAATCCCCCCCCCCCCTCAACACACACCACACCACACCACCCCTCCCCCCCCCCCCCACCTCCAAATTTTGCCCCCCCCCTCAACACACACCACACCACACCACCCCTCCCCCCCCCTCCAAAATTCGCCCCCCCCCCCCCTCAACACACACCACCCCACCCCCCCCCTCAACACACACCACACCACCCCTCCCCCCCCCCCTCAAAAATCCCCCCCCCTCAACACACACCACACCACACCACCCCTCCCCTTCCCCCCCTCGAAATTTCGCCCCCCCCTCAACACACACCACCCCACCCCTCCCCCCCCGCCCCAAAAATTCGCCCCCCCCCCTCAACACACACCACACCACACCACCGCTCTCCCCCCCCCCTCCAAAATTCGCCCCCCCCCAAAAAATTTCCCACCCCTCCCCCCTCAACACACACCACCCCACCCCCCCCCCCCCAACACACACCACACCACCCCTCCCCCCCCCCCTCAACACACACCACACCACCCCTCCCCCCCCCCCCGCCCCCAAAAAATTCGCCCCCCTCCCCTCCCCCCCCTCCAAAATTTGCCCCCCCCCCCCCCCCCCCCCGCCCCCAACACAAACCACCCCTCCCCCCCCCAAAAAATTCGCGCCCCCCCCCCTCAATACACACCTCCCCACCCCCCCCCCCCCTCAACAAACACCACACCACCCCTCCCCCCCCCTCAAAAATCCCCCCCCCCCCCAACACACACCACACCACACCACCCCTCCCCCCCCCCCCCCCAAAAAAATCCCCCCCCCCGCCCCCCTCAACACACACCACCCCACCCCCCCCCCCACAACACACACCACACAACCCCTCCCCCCCCCCTCAAAAATTCCCTGCCCCCCCCTCAACACACACCACACCACCCCTCCCCCCCCCTCAAAAATCCCCCCCCCCCCCTCAACACACACCACACCACACCACCCCTCCCCCCCCCCCCCCACCTCCAAATTTTGCCCCCCCCCTCAACACACACCACACCACACCACCCCTCCCCCCCCCTCCAAAATTCGCCCCCCCCCCCCCCCCTCAACACACACCACCCCACCCCCCCCCTCAACACACACCACACCACCCCTCCCCCCCCCCTCAAAAATCCCCCCCCCCTCAACACACACCACACCACACCACCCCTCCCCTTCCCCCCCTCGAAATTTCGCCCCCCCCTCAACACACACCACCCCACCCCTCCCCCCCCGCCCCAAAAATTCGCCCCCCCCCTCAACACACACCACACCACACCACCGCTCTCCCCCCCCCCTCCAAAATTCGCCCCCCCCCAAAAAATTTCCCACCCCTCCCCCCTCAACACACACCACCCCACCCCCCCCCCCCAACACACACCACACCACCCCTCCCCCCCCCCCTCAACACACACCACACCACCCCTCCCCCCCCCCCCGCCCCCAAAAAATTCGCCCCCCCCCCCCCCCCCCCCAACACACACCACTCCACCCCCCCCCCAAAAAAATTCGGCCACCCCCCTCAACACACACCACACCACACCACCCCTCCCCCCCCCTCCAAAATTCGCCCCCCCCCCCCCCCCCCCCCCCCCCTCAACACACACCACCCCACCCCACCCCCTCAACACACACCACACCACACCACACCACCCCTCCCCCCCCCCCCAAAATTCGCCCCCCCCCCCTCAATACACACCTCCCCACCCTTCCCCCCCCCCCCTCAACACACACCACACCACACCACACCACACCACCCCTCCCCTTCCCCCCCTCCAAATTTCGCCCCCCCCTCAACACACACCACCCCACCCCTCCCCCCCCTCCAAATTTCGCCCCTTCTCCCCCCCAAAAATTCGCCCCCCCCCCCCCTCCCTCAACACACACCACACCACACCACCCCTCCCCCCCTCACCCCCCTCAACACACACCACCCCACACCACCCCTCCCCCCCCCAAATATCCCCCCCCCCAACACACACCACCCCACCCCCCCCCCCAACACACACCTCACCACCCCTCCCCCCCCCTCAAAAATTCCCCCCCCCCCCTCAACACACAAAACACCACCCCTCCCCCCCCCCCTCAAAACACACCACACCACACCACCCCTCCCCCCCCCCTCCAAATTTTGCCCCCCCCCCCCCCCCCAAAAAATTGGCCCCCCCCTCAACACACACCACACCACACCACCCCTCCCCCCCCTCCAAAACTCGCCCCCCACCCCCCTCAACACACACCACCCCACACCTCCCCTCCCCCCCCCAAAAATTTCCCCCCCCCCAACACACACCACCACATCCCCCCCCCCTCAACACACACCACACCACCCCTCCCCCCCCCCTCAAAAATCCCCCCCCCCCCCCCTCAACACACAAAACACCACCCCTCCCCCCCCCCCCCTCAAAAATCCCCCCCCCCCCCCAACACACACCACACCACACCACCCCTCCCCCCCCCTCCAAATTTTGCCCTCCCCCCCAAAAAATTGGCCCCCCCCTCAACACACACCACCCCTCCCCCCCCCCTCCAAAATTCGCCCCCCCCACCCCTCAAAAATCCCCCCCCCCCTCAACACACACCACACCACACCACACCAACCCTCCCTTCCCCCCTCCAAATTTCGCCTTCCCCTCAACACACACCACCCCACCCCTCCCCCCCCCCCCCCCAAAAATTCGCCCCCCCCCGTCCAAATTTCGCCCCTTCCCCCCCCAAAAATTCCCCCCCCCCCCCTCAACACACACCACCCCACACCACGCCTCCCCCCCCTCAAAAATTCCCCCCCCCCCTCAACACACACCACACCACACCACACCAGCCCTCCCCCCCCCTCAAAAATCCCCCCCCCTCAACACACACCACACCACCCCTCCCCTTCCCCCCCTCCAAATTTCGCCCCCCCCTCAACACACACCACCCCACCCCTCCCCCCCCCGCCCCCAAAAAATTCGCCCCCCCCGCAACACACACCACCCCACCCCCCCCCCCCCCCCAAAAATTCGGCCACCCCCCTCAACACACACCACACCACACACCCCCTCCCCCCCTCCAAAATTCCCCCCCCCCCCCCCCCCCCCCCCGCCCCCAACACAAACCACCCCTCCCACCCCCCCCCAAAAATTCGCGCCCCCCCCCTCAATACACACCTCCCCACACCCCCCCCCTCAACAAACACCACACCACCCCTCCCCGCCCCCTCAAAAATCCCCCCCCCCCCCTCAACACACACCACACCACCCCTCCCCCCCCCCCCAACACACACCACCCCACCCCCCCCCAACACACACCACACAACCCCTCCCCCCACCTCAAAAATTCCCCGCCCCCCCCTCAACACACACCACACCACCCCTCCCCCCCCCCCCTCAAAAATCCCCCCCCCCCCCCCCCTCAACACACACCACACCACACCACCCCTCCCCCCCCCCCCCTCCAAATTTTGCCCCCCCCCCCCCCCCCAAAAATTGGCCCCCCCCCTCAACACACACCACACCACACCACCCCTCCCCCCCCTCCAAAATTCGCCCCCCCCCCCCCCCCCCCTCAACACACACCACCCCACCCCCCCCCTCAACACACACCACACCACCCCTCCCCCCCCCCTCAAAAATCCCCCCCCCCCCTCAACACACACCACACCACCCCTCCCCTTCCCCCCCTCGAAATTTCGCCCCCCCCTCAACACACACCACCCCACCCCTCCCCCCCGCCCCAAAAATTCGCCCCCCCCTCCAAATTTCGCCCCTTCCCCCCCCTAAAATTCGCCCCCCCCCCTCAACACACACCACACCACACCACCGCTCCCCCCCCCCCCCTCCAAAATTCGCCCCCCCCCCCCCCCCCCCCCAAAAATTTCCCACCCCTCCCCCCTCAACACACACCACCCCACCCCCCCCCCCAACACACACCACACCACCCCTCCCCCCCCCCCCCCCCCTCAACACACACCACACCACCCCTCCCCCCCCCGCCCCCAAAAAATTCGCCCCCCCCCCCCCCCCCCGCCAACACACACCACTCCACCCCCCCCCCCAAAAAAATTCGGCCACCCCCCTCAACACACACCACACCACACAACACCACCCCTCCCCTTCCCCCCCTCCAAATTTCACTTTCCCCTCAACACACACCACCCCACCCCTCCCCCCCCCCCAAAAATTCGCCCCCCCCGTCCAAATTTCGCCCCTTCCCCCCCCAAAAATTGGCCCCCCCCCCTCAACACACACCACGCCACACCACCCCTCCGCCCCCCCCCCCCCCCTCAACACACACCACCCCACACCACACCACCCCTCCCCCCCCCCCCCCTCAACACACACCACACCACCCCTCCCCTTCCCCCCCTCCAAATTTCGCCCCCCCCTCAACACACACCACCCCACCCCTCCCCCGCCCCCGCCCCCAAAAAATTCGCCCCCCCCCAACACACACCACCCCACCCCCCCCCCCCAAAAAATTCGGCCACCCCCCTCAACACACACCACACCACCCCTCCCCCCCCCTCCAAAATTTGCCCCCCCACCCCCCGGCCCCAACACACACCACCCCTCTCCCCCCCCCCCAAAAATTCGCCCCCCCCCCCCCTCAATACACACCTCCCCACCCTTTCCCCCCCCCCCCCCCCTCAACACACACCACACCACCCCTCCCCCCCCTCTCAAAAATCCCCCCCCCCCTCAACACACACCACACCACCCCTCCCCTTCCCCCCCTCCAAATTTCGCCCACCCCTCAACACACATTACCCCACCCCTCCCCCCCCCCCCCAAAAATTCGCCCCCCCCCCCCTCAACACATACCACCCCACACCACACCACCCCTCCCCCCCCCCAAAAAAATCCCCCCCCCCCCCCCCGCCCTCAACACACACCGCCCCCCCCCCCCTCAACACACACCACACCACACCACCCCTCCCCCCCCCCCCTCAAAAATCCCCCCCCCCCTCAACACACACCACACCACACCACACCACACCACACCACACCACCCCTCCCCTTCCCCCCCTCGAAATTTCGCCCCCCCCCCAACACACACCACCCCACCCCTCCCCCCCCGCCCCAAAAATTCGCCCCCCCCTCCAAATTTCGCCCCTTCCCCCCTCGTCACTCCCCCACCCAACCCAACCCCGCGTCACCCCCATGACACGGCACACCCCCCCACCCCACCGCACCCCCCCACGACGCCCCCCCCCGCACCCCACCTCGAAAAACCCCGCTCCCTCCACGCCACACCACAAATGCCTCCGAAAACCCCGCTCGACCCACCCCACCCCGCGTCACCCCCCCACGACATGGCGCACCCCCCACCCCACCGCACCCCCCAACGACGCCGCCCCGCACCCCACCTCGAAAAACCCCGCTCCCTCCATACCACCCCACCACGCCTCCGAAAACCCCGCTCGACCCACCCACCTCGCGTCAGCCCCCCACGACACGGCACACCCCCCACACCCCACCGCACCCCCCCACGACGCGGCGCATATCCCCCCCCCCCCCCCGCACCCCACCTCGAAAAACCCCACTCGACCCACCCAACCCCGCGTCACTCCCCCAGGACACGGCGCACCCCCCCACCCCACCGCACCCCCCCACGACGCGGCGCATATCCCCCCCCCCCCCGCACCCCACCTCGAAAAACCCCGCTCGACCCACCCCACCCCGCGTCACCCCCCCACGACACGACGCACCCCCCCACCCCACCGCACCCCCCCACGACGCCCCCCCCGCACCCCACCTCGAAAAACCCCGCTCCATCCACGCCACACCACCACGCCTCCGAAAACCCCGCTCGACCCACCCCACCCCGCGTCTCCCCCCCACGACACGGCGCACCCCCCACCCCACCGCACCCCCCAACGACGACGCCCCGCACCCCACCTCGAAAAACCCCGCTCCCTCCATACCACCCCACCACGCCTCCGAAAACCCCGCTCGACCCACCCCACCTCGCGTCAGCCCCCCACGACACGGCACACCCCCCACACCCCACCGCACCCCCCCACGACGCGGCGCATATCCCCCCCCCCCCGCACCCCACTCGACCCACCCAACCCCGCGTCACTCCCCCAGGACACGGCGCACCCCCCCACCCCACCGCACCCCCCCACGACGCGGCGCATATCCCCCCCCCCCCCCCCCGCACCCCACCTCGAAAAACCCCGCTCGACCCACCCCACCCCGCGTCACCCCCCCACGACACGGCGCACCCCCCCACCCCACCGCACCCCCCCACGACGCCCCCCCCCGCACCCCACCTCGAAAAACCCCGCTCCCTCCACGCCACACCACCACGCCTCCGAAAACCCCGCTCGACCCACCCCACCCCGCGTCTCCCCCCCACGACACGGCGCACCCCCCCACGACGCCCCCCCGCACCCCACCTCGAAAAACCGCGCTCCCTCCACAGCACCCCACCCCTCCTCCAAAAACCCCGCTCGACCACCCCCACCCCGCGTCACCCCCCACGACGCCCCCCCGCACCCCACCTCGAAAAACCCCGCTCCCTCCACAGCACCCCACCTCTCCTCCAAAAACCCCGCTTGACCACCCCAACCCCGCGTCACTCCCCCACGACACGGCGCACCCCCCCACCCCACCGCACCTCGAAAAACCCCGCGTCACCCCCCACGACGCCCCCCCGCACCCCACCTCGAAAAACCCCGCTCCCTCCATAGCACCCCACCTCTCCTCCAAAAACCCCGCTTGACCACCCCAACCCCGCGTCACTCCCCCATGACACGGCGCACCCCCCCACGACGCCCCCCCCGCACCCCACCTCGAAAAACCCCGCTCCCTCCACACCACCCCGCCACGCCTCCAAAAAACCGCGCTCGACCCACCCCACCCCGCGTCACGGTGCAGCCCCCACCCCAGCGCACCCCCCCACGACGCCCCCCCCCCCCCCACCCCACCTCGAAAAACCGCGCTCCATCCACAGCACCCCACCTCTCCTCCAAAAACCCCGCTCGACCAACCCCACCCCGCGTCTCCCCCCCACGACACGGCGCACCCCCCCACGACGCCCCCCCGCACCCCACCTCGAAAAACCGCGCTCCCTCCACAGCACCCCACCTCTCCTCCAAAAACCCCGCTCGACCACCCCCACCCCGCGTCACCCCCCACGACGCCCCCCCGCACCCCACCTCGAAAAACCGCGCTCCCTCCACAGCACCCCACCTCTCCTCCAAAAACCCCGCTTGACCACCCCAACCCCGCGTCACTCCCCCACGACACGGCGCACCCCCCCACCCCACCGCACGCCCCCGCGCACCCCACCTCGAAAAACCGCGCTCCCTCCACAGCTCCCCACCTCTCCTCCAAAAACCCCGCTCGACCACCCCCACCCCGCGTCACCCCCCACGACGCCCCCCCGCACCCCACCTCCAAAAACCCCGCTCCCTCCACAGCACCCCACCTCTCCTCCAAAAACCCCGCTCGACCACCCCAACCCCGCATCACTCCCCCACGACACGGCGCTCCCCCCCACGACACGGCGCACCCCCCCACGACGCCCCCGCGCACCCCACCTCGAAAAACCGCGCTCCCTCCACAGCTCCCCACGTCTCCTCCAAAAACCCCGCTCGACCACCCCCACCCCGCGTCACCCCCCACGACGCCCCCCCGCACCCCACCTCGAAAAACCACGCTCCCTCCACAGCACCCCACCTCTCCTCCAAAAACCCCGCTTGACCACCCCAACCCCGCGTCACTCCCCCACGACACGGCGCACCCCCCCACCCCACCGCACGCCCCCGCGCACCCCACCTCGAAAAACCGCGCTCCCTCCACAGCTCCCCACCTCTCCTCCAAAAACCCCGCTCGACCACCCCCACCCCGCGTCACCCCCCCACGACGCCCCCCCGCACCCCACCTCGAAAAACCCCGCTCCCTCCACAGCACCCCACCTCTCCTCCAAAAACCCCGCTTGACCACCCCAACCCCGCGTCACTCCCCCACGACACGGCGCACCCCCCCACCCCACCGCACGCCCCCGCGCACCCCACCTCGAAAAACCGCGCTCCCTCCACAGCTCCCCACCTCTCCTCCAAAAACCCCGCTCGACCACCCCCACCCCGCGTCACCCCCCCACGACGCCCCCCCGCACCCCACCTCGAAAAACCCCGCTCCCTCCA
>NW_028229612.1:105000-115000 GCF_053477565.2 Lygodium microphyllum | reverse complement strand
TTCCCCCCCCCCCCTCAACACACACCACACCACACCACACCACCCCTCCCCTTCCCCCCCTCCAAATTTCGCCCCCCCCTCAACACACACCACCCCACCCCTCCCCCCCCCTCCAAAATTCGCCCCTTCTCCCCCCCAAAAATTCGCCCCCCCCCCCCCCCCCCCCTCAACACACACCACACCACACCACCCCTCCCCCCCCCTCAAAAATCCCCCCCCTCAACACACACCACACCACCCCTCCCCTTCCCCCCCTCCAAATTTTGCCCCCCCCTCAACACACACCACCCCACCCCTCCCCCCCCCGCCCCCAAAAAATTCGCCCCCCCCCAACACACACCACCCCACCCCCCCCCCCCCCCAAAATTCGGCCACCCCCCTCAACACACACCACACCACACACCCCCTCCCCCCCCTCCAAAATTTGCCCCCCCCCCCCCCCCCCCCCCCGCCCCCAACACAAACCACCCCTCCCCCCCCCAAAAAATTCGCGCCCCCCCCCCTCAATACACACCTCCCCACCCCCCCCCCCCCTCAACAAACACCACACCACCCCTCCCCCCCCCTCAAAAATCCCCCCCCCCCCCAACACACACCACACCACACCACCCCTCCCCCCCCCCCCCCAAAAAAATCCCCCCCCCCGCCCCCCTCAACACACACCACCCCACCCCCCCCCCCACAACACACACCACACAACCCCTCCCCCCCCCTCAAAAATTCCCTGCCCCCCCCTCAACACACACCACACCACCCCTCCCCCCCCCTCAAAAATCCCCCCCCCCCCTCAACACACACCACACCACACCACCCCTCCCCCCCCCCCCCCACCTCCAAATTTTGCCCCCCCCCTCAACACACACCACACCACACCACCCCTCCCCCCCCCTCCAAAATTCGCCCCCCCCCCCCCCCTCAACACACACCACCCCACCCCCCCCCTCAACACACACCACACCACCCCTCCCCCCCCCCCTCAAAAATCCCCCCCCCTCAACACACACCACACCACACCACCCCTCCCCTTCCCCCCCTCGAAATTTCGCCCCCCCCTCAACACACACCACCCCACCCCTCCCCCCCCGCCCCAAAAATTCGCCCCCCCCCTCAACACACACCACACCACACCACCGCTCTCCCCCCCCCCTCCAAAATTCGCCCCCCCCCAAAAAATTTCCCACCCCTCCCCCCTCAACACACACCACCCCACCCCCCCCCCCCAACACACACCACACCACCCCTCCCCCCCCCCCTCAACACACACCACACCACCCCTCCCCCCCCCCCCGCCCCCAAAAAATTCGCCCCCCTCCCCTCCCCCCCCTCCAAAATTTGCCCCCCCCCCCCCCCCCCCGCCCCCAACACAAACCACCCCTCCCCCCCCCAAAAAATTCGCGCCCCCCCCCCTCAATACACACCTCCCCACCCCCCCCCCCCCCTCAACAAACACCACACCACCCCTCCCCCCCCCTCAAAAATCCCCCCCCCCCCCAACACACACCACACCACACCACCCCTCCCCCCCCCCCCCCAAAAAAATCCCCCCCCCCGCCCCCCTCAACACACACCACCCCACCCCCCCCCCCACAACACACACCACACAACCCCTCCCCCCCCCCTCAAAAATTCCCTGCCCCCCCCTCAACACACACCACACCACCCCTCCCCCCCCCCTCAAAAATCCCCCCCCCCCCTCAACACACACCACACCACACCACCCCTCCCCCCCCCCCCCACCTCCAAATTTTGCCCCCCCCCTCAACACACACCACACCACACCACCCCTCCCCCCCCCTCCAAAATTCGCCCCCCCCCCCCCTCAACACACACCACCCCACCCCCCCCCTCAACACACACCACACCACCCCTCCCCCCCCCCCTCAAAAATCCCCCCCCCTCAACACACACCACACCACACCACCCCTCCCCTTCCCCCCCTCGAAATTTCGCCCCCCCCTCAACACACACCACCCCACCCCTCCCCCCCCGCCCCAAAAATTCGCCCCCCCCCCTCAACACACACCACACCACACCACCGCTCTCCCCCCCCCCTCCAAAATTCGCCCCCCCCCAAAAAATTTCCCACCCCTCCCCCCTCAACACACACCACCCCACCCCCCCCCCCCCAACACACACCACACCACCCCTCCCCCCCCCCCTCAACACACACCACACCACCCCTCCCCCCCCCCCCGCCCCCAAAAAATTCGCCCCCCTCCCCTCCCCCCCCTCCAAAATTTGCCCCCCCCCCCCCCCCCCCCCGCCCCCAACACAAACCACCCCTCCCCCCCCCAAAAAATTCGCGCCCCCCCCCCTCAATACACACCTCCCCACCCCCCCCCCCCCTCAACAAACACCACACCACCCCTCCCCCCCCCTCAAAAATCCCCCCCCCCCCCAACACACACCACACCACACCACCCCTCCCCCCCCCCCCCCCAAAAAAATCCCCCCCCCCGCCCCCCTCAACACACACCACCCCACCCCCCCCCCCACAACACACACCACACAACCCCTCCCCCCCCCCTCAAAAATTCCCTGCCCCCCCCTCAACACACACCACACCACCCCTCCCCCCCCCTCAAAAATCCCCCCCCCCCCCTCAACACACACCACACCACACCACCCCTCCCCCCCCCCCCCCACCTCCAAATTTTGCCCCCCCCCTCAACACACACCACACCACACCACCCCTCCCCCCCCCTCCAAAATTCGCCCCCCCCCCCCCCCCTCAACACACACCACCCCACCCCCCCCCTCAACACACACCACACCACCCCTCCCCCCCCCCTCAAAAATCCCCCCCCCCTCAACACACACCACACCACACCACCCCTCCCCTTCCCCCCCTCGAAATTTCGCCCCCCCCTCAACACACACCACCCCACCCCTCCCCCCCCGCCCCAAAAATTCGCCCCCCCCCTCAACACACACCACACCACACCACCGCTCTCCCCCCCCCCTCCAAAATTCGCCCCCCCCCAAAAAATTTCCCACCCCTCCCCCCTCAACACACACCACCCCACCCCCCCCCCCCAACACACACCACACCACCCCTCCCCCCCCCCCTCAACACACACCACACCACCCCTCCCCCCCCCCCCGCCCCCAAAAAATTCGCCCCCCCCCCCCCCCCCCCCAACACACACCACTCCACCCCCCCCCCAAAAAAATTCGGCCACCCCCCTCAACACACACCACACCACACCACCCCTCCCCCCCCCTCCAAAATTCGCCCCCCCCCCCCCCCCCCCCCCCCCTCAACACACACCACCCCACCCCACCCCCTCAACACACACCACACCACACCACACCACCCCTCCCCCCCCCCCCAAAATTCGCCCCCCCCCCCTCAATACACACCTCCCCACCCTTCCCCCCCCCCCCTCAACACACACCACACCACACCACACCACACCACCCCTCCCCTTCCCCCCCTCCAAATTTCGCCCCCCCCTCAACACACACCACCCCACCCCTCCCCCCCCTCCAAATTTCGCCCCTTCTCCCCCCCAAAAATTCGCCCCCCCCCCCCCTCCCTCAACACACACCACACCACACCACCCCTCCCCCCCTCACCCCCCTCAACACACACCACCCCACACCACCCCTCCCCCCCCCAAATATCCCCCCCCCCAACACACACCACCCCACCCCCCCCCCCAACACACACCTCACCACCCCTCCCCCCCCCTCAAAAATTCCCCCCCCCCCCTCAACACACAAAACACCACCCCTCCCCCCCCCCCTCAAAACACACCACACCACACCACCCCTCCCCCCCCCCTCCAAATTTTGCCCCCCCCCCCCCCCCCAAAAAATTGGCCCCCCCCTCAACACACACCACACCACACCACCCCTCCCCCCCCTCCAAAACTCGCCCCCCACCCCCCTCAACACACACCACCCCACACCTCCCCTCCCCCCCCCAAAAATTTCCCCCCCCCCAACACACACCACCACATCCCCCCCCCCTCAACACACACCACACCACCCCTCCCCCCCCCCTCAAAAATCCCCCCCCCCCCCCCTCAACACACAAAACACCACCCCTCCCCCCCCCCCCCTCAAAAATCCCCCCCCCCCCCCAACACACACCACACCACACCACCCCTCCCCCCCCCTCCAAATTTTGCCCTCCCCCCCAAAAAATTGGCCCCCCCCTCAACACACACCACCCCTCCCCCCCCCCTCCAAAATTCGCCCCCCCCACCCCTCAAAAATCCCCCCCCCCCTCAACACACACCACACCACACCACACCAACCCTCCCTTCCCCCCTCCAAATTTCGCCTTCCCCTCAACACACACCACCCCACCCCTCCCCCCCCCCCCCCCAAAAATTCGCCCCCCCCCGTCCAAATTTCGCCCCTTCCCCCCCCAAAAATTCCCCCCCCCCCCCTCAACACACACCACCCCACACCACGCCTCCCCCCCCTCAAAAATTCCCCCCCCCCCTCAACACACACCACACCACACCACACCAGCCCTCCCCCCCCCTCAAAAATCCCCCCCCCTCAACACACACCACACCACCCCTCCCCTTCCCCCCCTCCAAATTTCGCCCCCCCCTCAACACACACCACCCCACCCCTCCCCCCCCCGCCCCCAAAAAATTCGCCCCCCCCGCAACACACACCACCCCACCCCCCCCCCCCCCCCAAAAATTCGGCCACCCCCCTCAACACACACCACACCACACACCCCCTCCCCCCCTCCAAAATTCCCCCCCCCCCCCCCCCCCCCCCCGCCCCCAACACAAACCACCCCTCCCACCCCCCCCCAAAAATTCGCGCCCCCCCCCTCAATACACACCTCCCCACACCCCCCCCCTCAACAAACACCACACCACCCCTCCCCGCCCCCTCAAAAATCCCCCCCCCCCCCTCAACACACACCACACCACCCCTCCCCCCCCCCCCAACACACACCACCCCACCCCCCCCCAACACACACCACACAACCCCTCCCCCCACCTCAAAAATTCCCCGCCCCCCCCTCAACACACACCACACCACCCCTCCCCCCCCCCCCTCAAAAATCCCCCCCCCCCCCCCCCTCAACACACACCACACCACACCACCCCTCCCCCCCCCCCCCTCCAAATTTTGCCCCCCCCCCCCCCCCCAAAAATTGGCCCCCCCCCTCAACACACACCACACCACACCACCCCTCCCCCCCCTCCAAAATTCGCCCCCCCCCCCCCCCCCCCTCAACACACACCACCCCACCCCCCCCCTCAACACACACCACACCACCCCTCCCCCCCCCCTCAAAAATCCCCCCCCCCCCTCAACACACACCACACCACCCCTCCCCTTCCCCCCCTCGAAATTTCGCCCCCCCCTCAACACACACCACCCCACCCCTCCCCCCCGCCCCAAAAATTCGCCCCCCCCTCCAAATTTCGCCCCTTCCCCCCCCTAAAATTCGCCCCCCCCCCTCAACACACACCACACCACACCACCGCTCCCCCCCCCCCCCTCCAAAATTCGCCCCCCCCCCCCCCCCCCCCCAAAAATTTCCCACCCCTCCCCCCTCAACACACACCACCCCACCCCCCCCCCCAACACACACCACACCACCCCTCCCCCCCCCCCCCCCCCTCAACACACACCACACCACCCCTCCCCCCCCCGCCCCCAAAAAATTCGCCCCCCCCCCCCCCCCCCGCCAACACACACCACTCCACCCCCCCCCCCAAAAAAATTCGGCCACCCCCCTCAACACACACCACACCACACAACACCACCCCTCCCCTTCCCCCCCTCCAAATTTCACTTTCCCCTCAACACACACCACCCCACCCCTCCCCCCCCCCCAAAAATTCGCCCCCCCCGTCCAAATTTCGCCCCTTCCCCCCCCAAAAATTGGCCCCCCCCCCTCAACACACACCACGCCACACCACCCCTCCGCCCCCCCCCCCCCCCTCAACACACACCACCCCACACCACACCACCCCTCCCCCCCCCCCCCCTCAACACACACCACACCACCCCTCCCCTTCCCCCCCTCCAAATTTCGCCCCCCCCTCAACACACACCACCCCACCCCTCCCCCGCCCCCGCCCCCAAAAAATTCGCCCCCCCCCAACACACACCACCCCACCCCCCCCCCCCAAAAAATTCGGCCACCCCCCTCAACACACACCACACCACCCCTCCCCCCCCCTCCAAAATTTGCCCCCCCACCCCCCGGCCCCAACACACACCACCCCTCTCCCCCCCCCCCAAAAATTCGCCCCCCCCCCCCCTCAATACACACCTCCCCACCCTTTCCCCCCCCCCCCCCCCTCAACACACACCACACCACCCCTCCCCCCCCTCTCAAAAATCCCCCCCCCCCTCAACACACACCACACCACCCCTCCCCTTCCCCCCCTCCAAATTTCGCCCACCCCTCAACACACATTACCCCACCCCTCCCCCCCCCCCCCAAAAATTCGCCCCCCCCCCCCTCAACACATACCACCCCACACCACACCACCCCTCCCCCCCCCCAAAAAAATCCCCCCCCCCCCCCCCGCCCTCAACACACACCGCCCCCCCCCCCCTCAACACACACCACACCACACCACCCCTCCCCCCCCCCCCTCAAAAATCCCCCCCCCCCTCAACACACACCACACCACACCACACCACACCACACCACACCACCCCTCCCCTTCCCCCCCTCGAAATTTCGCCCCCCCCCCAACACACACCACCCCACCCCTCCCCCCCCGCCCCAAAAATTCGCCCCCCCCTCCAAATTTCGCCCCTTCCCCCCTCGTCACTCCCCCACCCAACCCAACCCCGCGTCACCCCCATGACACGGCACACCCCCCCACCCCACCGCACCCCCCCACGACGCCCCCCCCCGCACCCCACCTCGAAAAACCCCGCTCCCTCCACGCCACACCACAAATGCCTCCGAAAACCCCGCTCGACCCACCCCACCCCGCGTCACCCCCCCACGACATGGCGCACCCCCCACCCCACCGCACCCCCCAACGACGCCGCCCCGCACCCCACCTCGAAAAACCCCGCTCCCTCCATACCACCCCACCACGCCTCCGAAAACCCCGCTCGACCCACCCCACCTCGCGTCAGCCCCCCACGACACGGCACACCCCCCACACCCCACCGCACCCCCCCACGACGCGGCGCATATCCCCCCCCCCCCCCCGCACCCCACCTCGAAAAACCCCACTCGACCCACCCAACCCCGCGTCACTCCCCCAGGACACGGCGCACCCCCCCACCCCACCGCACCCCCCCACGACGCGGCGCATATCCCCCCCCCCCCCGCACCCCACCTCGAAAAACCCCGCTCGACCCACCCCACCCCGCGTCACCCCCCCACGACACGACGCACCCCCCCACCCCACCGCACCCCCCCACGACGCCCCCCCCGCACCCCACCTCGAAAAACCCCGCTCCATCCACGCCACACCACCACGCCTCCGAAAACCCCGCTCGACCCACCCCACCCCGCGTCTCCCCCCCACGACACGGCGCACCCCCCACCCCACCGCACCCCCCAACGACGACGCCCCGCACCCCACCTCGAAAAACCCCGCTCCCTCCATACCACCCCACCACGCCTCCGAAAACCCCGCTCGACCCACCCCACCTCGCGTCAGCCCCCCACGACACGGCACACCCCCCACACCCCACCGCACCCCCCCACGACGCGGCGCATATCCCCCCCCCCCCGCACCCCACTCGACCCACCCAACCCCGCGTCACTCCCCCAGGACACGGCGCACCCCCCCACCCCACCGCACCCCCCCACGACGCGGCGCATATCCCCCCCCCCCCCCCCCGCACCCCACCTCGAAAAACCCCGCTCGACCCACCCCACCCCGCGTCACCCCCCCACGACACGGCGCACCCCCCCACCCCACCGCACCCCCCCACGACGCCCCCCCCCGCACCCCACCTCGAAAAACCCCGCTCCCTCCACGCCACACCACCACGCCTCCGAAAACCCCGCTCGACCCACCCCACCCCGCGTCTCCCCCCCACGACACGGCGCACCCCCCCACGACGCCCCCCCGCACCCCACCTCGAAAAACCGCGCTCCCTCCACAGCACCCCACCCCTCCTCCAAAAACCCCGCTCGACCACCCCCACCCCGCGTCACCCCCCACGACGCCCCCCCGCACCCCACCTCGAAAAACCCCGCTCCCTCCACAGCACCCCACCTCTCCTCCAAAAACCCCGCTTGACCACCCCAACCCCGCGTCACTCCCCCACGACACGGCGCACCCCCCCACCCCACCGCACCTCGAAAAACCCCGCGTCACCCCCCACGACGCCCCCCCGCACCCCACCTCGAAAAACCCCGCTCCCTCCATAGCACCCCACCTCTCCTCCAAAAACCCCGCTTGACCACCCCAACCCCGCGTCACTCCCCCATGACACGGCGCACCCCCCCACGACGCCCCCCCCGCACCCCACCTCGAAAAACCCCGCTCCCTCCACACCACCCCGCCACGCCTCCAAAAAACCGCGCTCGACCCACCCCACCCCGCGTCACGGTGCAGCCCCCACCCCAGCGCACCCCCCCACGACGCCCCCCCCCCCCCCACCCCACCTCGAAAAACCGCGCTCCATCCACAGCACCCCACCTCTCCTCCAAAAACCCCGCTCGACCAACCCCACCCCGCGTCTCCCCCCCACGACACGGCGCACCCCCCCACGACGCCCCCCCGCACCCCACCTCGAAAAACCGCGCTCCCTCCACAGCACCCCACCTCTCCTCCAAAAACCCCGCTCGACCACCCCCACCCCGCGTCACCCCCCACGACGCCCCCCCGCACCCCACCTCGAAAAACCGCGCTCCCTCCACAGCACCCCACCTCTCCTCCAAAAACCCCGCTTGACCACCCCAACCCCGCGTCACTCCCCCACGACACGGCGCACCCCCCCACCCCACCGCACGCCCCCGCGCACCCCACCTCGAAAAACCGCGCTCCCTCCACAGCTCCCCACCTCTCCTCCAAAAACCCCGCTCGACCACCCCCACCCCGCGTCACCCCCCACGACGCCCCCCCGCACCCCACCTCCAAAAACCCCGCTCCCTCCACAGCACCCCACCTCTCCTCCAAAAACCCCGCTCGACCACCCCAACCCCGCATCACTCCCCCACGACACGGCGCTCCCCCCCACGACACGGCGCACCCCCCCACGACGCCCCCGCGCACCCCACCTCGAAAAACCGCGCTCCCTCCACAGCTCCCCACGTCTCCTCCAAAAACCCCGCTCGACCACCCCCACCCCGCGTCACCCCCCACGACGCCCCCCCGCACCCCACCTCGAAAAACCACGCTCCCTCCACAGCACCCCACCTCTCCTCCAAAAACCCCGCTTGACCACCCCAACCCCGCGTCACTCCCCCACGACACGGCGCACCCCCCCACCCCACCGCACGCCCCCGCGCACCCCACCTCGAAAAACCGCGCTCCCTCCACAGCTCCCCACCTCTCCTCCAAAAACCCCGCTCGACCACCCCCACCCCGCGTCACCCCCCCACGACGCCCCCCCGCACCCCACCTCGAAAAACCCCGCTCCCTCCACAGCACCCCACCTCTCCTCCAAAAACCCCGCTTGACCACCCCAACCCCGCGTCACTCCCCCACGACACGGCGCACCCCCCCACCCCACCGCACGCCCCCGCGCACCCCACCTCGAAAAACCGCGCTCCCTCCACAGCTCCCCACCTCTCCTCCAAAAACCCCGCTCGACCACCCCCACCCCGCGTCACCCCCCCACGACGCCCCCCCGCACCCCACCTCGAAAAACCCCGCTCCCTCCACAGCACCCCACCTCTCCTCCAAAAACCCCGCTTGACCACCCCAACCCCGCGTCACTCCCCCATGACACGGCGCACCGCCCCACCCCACCGCACCCCCCCACGACGCCCCCCCGCACCCCACCTCGAAAAACCGCGCTCCCTCCACAGCACCCCACCTCTCCTCCCAAAACCCCGCTCGACCACCCCCACCCCGCGTCACCC
>NW_028229612.1:85000-95000 GCF_053477565.2 Lygodium microphyllum | reverse complement strand
CCCCTCAAAAATCCCCCCCCTCAACACACACCACACCACCCCTCCCCTTCCCCCCCTCCAAATTTTGCCCCCCCCTCAACACACACCACCCCACCCCTCCCCCCCCCGCCCCCAAAAAATTCGCCCCCCCCCAACACACACCACCCCACCCCCCCCCCCCCCCAAAATTCGGCCACCCCCCTCAACACACACCACACCACACACCCCCTCCCCCCCCTCCAAAATTTGCCCCCCCCCCCCCCCCCCCCCCCGCCCCCAACACAAACCACCCCTCCCCCCCCCAAAAAATTCGCGCCCCCCCCCCTCAATACACACCTCCCCACCCCCCCCCCCCCTCAACAAACACCACACCACCCCTCCCCCCCCCTCAAAAATCCCCCCCCCCCCCAACACACACCACACCACACCACCCCTCCCCCCCCCCCCCCAAAAAAATCCCCCCCCCCGCCCCCCTCAACACACACCACCCCACCCCCCCCCCCACAACACACACCACACAACCCCTCCCCCCCCCTCAAAAATTCCCTGCCCCCCCCTCAACACACACCACACCACCCCTCCCCCCCCCTCAAAAATCCCCCCCCCCCCTCAACACACACCACACCACACCACCCCTCCCCCCCCCCCCCCACCTCCAAATTTTGCCCCCCCCCTCAACACACACCACACCACACCACCCCTCCCCCCCCCTCCAAAATTCGCCCCCCCCCCCCCCCTCAACACACACCACCCCACCCCCCCCCTCAACACACACCACACCACCCCTCCCCCCCCCCCTCAAAAATCCCCCCCCCTCAACACACACCACACCACACCACCCCTCCCCTTCCCCCCCTCGAAATTTCGCCCCCCCCTCAACACACACCACCCCACCCCTCCCCCCCCGCCCCAAAAATTCGCCCCCCCCCTCAACACACACCACACCACACCACCGCTCTCCCCCCCCCCTCCAAAATTCGCCCCCCCCCAAAAAATTTCCCACCCCTCCCCCCTCAACACACACCACCCCACCCCCCCCCCCCAACACACACCACACCACCCCTCCCCCCCCCCCTCAACACACACCACACCACCCCTCCCCCCCCCCCCGCCCCCAAAAAATTCGCCCCCCTCCCCTCCCCCCCCTCCAAAATTTGCCCCCCCCCCCCCCCCCCCGCCCCCAACACAAACCACCCCTCCCCCCCCCAAAAAATTCGCGCCCCCCCCCCTCAATACACACCTCCCCACCCCCCCCCCCCCCTCAACAAACACCACACCACCCCTCCCCCCCCCTCAAAAATCCCCCCCCCCCCCAACACACACCACACCACACCACCCCTCCCCCCCCCCCCCCAAAAAAATCCCCCCCCCCGCCCCCCTCAACACACACCACCCCACCCCCCCCCCCACAACACACACCACACAACCCCTCCCCCCCCCCTCAAAAATTCCCTGCCCCCCCCTCAACAC
This sequence comes from Lygodium microphyllum, assembly GCF_053477565.2. Classification (NCBI taxonomy): domain Eukaryota; kingdom Viridiplantae; phylum Streptophyta; class Polypodiopsida; order Schizaeales; family Lygodiaceae; genus Lygodium; species Lygodium microphyllum. Next base: position 93,551 of record NW_028229612.1, on the reverse strand, counting down.
ACACCACACCACCCCTCCCCCCCCCCTCAAAAATCCCCCCCCCCCCTCAACACACACCACACCACACCACCCCTCCCCCCCCCCCCCACCTCCAAATTTTGCCCCCCCCCTCAACACACACCACACCACACCACCCCTCCCCCCCCCTCCAAAATTCGCCCCCCCCCCCCCTCAACACACACCACCCCACCCCCCCCCTCAACACACACCACACCACCCCTCCCCCCCCCCCTCAAAAATCCCCCCCCCTCAACACACACCACACCACACCACCCCTCCCCTTCCCCCCCTCGAAATTTCGCCCCCCCCTCAACACACACCACCCCACCCCTCCCCCCCCGCCCCAAAAATTCGCCCCCCCCCCTCAACACACACCACACCACACCACCGCTCCCCCCCTCCAAAATTCGCCCCCCCCCAAAAAATTTCCCACCCCTCCCCTACACACCACCCCACCCCCCCCCCCCCCCCCCACCCCTCCCCCCTCAACACACACCACACCACCCCTCCCCCCCCCCGCCCCAAAAATTCGCCCCCCTCCCCTCCCCCCTCCAAAATTTGCCCCCCCCCCCCCCCCCCCGCCCCAACACACACCTCCCCCCCCCAAAAATTCGCCGCCCCCCCCTCAATACACACCTCCCCCACCCCCCTCAACAAACACCACACCACCCCTCCCCCCCTCAAAAATCCCCCCCCCCCCAACACACACCACACACACACCTCCCCCCCCAAAAAAATCCCCCCCCCCGCCCCCCTCAGCGCCCCCCCCCCCACAACACACACCACACAACCCCCCCCCTCAAAAATTCCCTGCCCCCCCTCAACACACACCACACCACCCCTCCCCCCCTCAAAAATCCCCCCCCCCCCCCAACACACACCACACCACCCACCCCCTCCCCCCCCCCCCCCGACACTCTTTGCCCCCTCAACACACACCACACCACACCTCCCCCCCCCTCCAAAATTCGCCCCCCCCCCCCCCCTCAACACACACCACCCCCCCTCAACACACACCACCACCCCCCCCCCCCCCCTCAAAAATCCCCCCCCCCTCAACACACACCACACCACACCACCTCCTCCCTCGAAATTTGCCCCCCCCTCAACACACACGCCCGCCCCTCCCGGCCCAAAGTTGCGCGCCCCCCCCTCAACACACACCACACCACCCCCCCCCCCCCCTCCAAAATTCACCCCCCAAAAAATTTCCACCCCTCCCCCTCAACACACACCCACCCCCAACCCCGCCACCCCTCCCCCTCCCAACACACACCCGCCCTCCCCCTCCCCCCCCCCCAAAAATTAACCCCAACACACACACTCCACCCCCAAAAAAATTGACCTCCCTCAACACACACACACACACACCTGCCCCCTGCAAAATTGACCCCCCCCCCCCCTCACACACCCCCCCCCCCCGCCCTCAACCACCCACGCCGCCGCGCCGCCCCCCCCCCCCAAAATTGCGCCCCCCCCTGACACACCACCTCCCCCCACCCCTTCCCCCCCCCCCCTCAACACACCCACACACACACACCACACCACCCCTCCCCTTCCCCCCTCCAAATTTCGCCCCCCCTCAACACACCCACCCCCACCCCTCCCCCTCCAAATCTCGCCCCCTTCCCCCCAAAACTCTGACTCGCCCCCCCCCCTCCCTCAACACACACACACACACCCCTCCCCCCCCTCAACACACACCCACCCCTCCCCCCAAACCCCCCTCAACACACACACCCCCACACACACCTCGCCACCCCTCCCCCCTCAAAAAGTCCCCCCTCAACACACAAACGCCCACCCTCCCCCTCAACACACACACACACCCACCGCCCCCCCCCCCTCCAAATTTTGCCCCCCCCCCCCCCAAAAATTGGCCCCCCCCTCAACACACACCACACACACACCCCTCCCCCCCCAACCCCCCCCCGCCCCCTCAACACACCACACCTCCCCTCCCCCCAAAATTATCCCCCCAACACACCGCCACGCCTCCCCCTCAACACACACCACCCACCCCTCCCCCCTCAAACCCCCCCCCCCTCAACACACAAAACACCCACCCCTCCCCCCCTAAAATCCCCCCCCCCAACACACACACCCCACCCCCTCCCCCCTCCAAATTTCTGCCTGCCCCCATTTTGCCCCCCCCCCCCCCCCCAAAAAATTGGCCCCCCCCTCAACACACACCACACCACACCACCCCTCCCCCCCCTCCAAAACTCGCCCCCCACCCCCCTCAACACACACCACCCCACACCTCCCCTCCCCCCCCCAAAAATTTCCCCCCCCCCAACACACACCACCACATCCCCCCCCCCTCAACACACACCACACCACCCCTCCCCCCCCCCTCAAAAATCCCCCCCCCCCCCCCTCAACACACAAAACACCACCCCTCCCCCCCCCCCCCTCAAAAATCCCCCCCCCCCCCCAACACACACCACACCACACCACCCCTCCCCCCCCCTCCAAATTTTGCCCTCCCCCCCAAAAAATTGGCCCCCCCCTCAACACACACCACCCCTCCCCCCCCCCTCCAAAATTCGCCCCCCCCACCCCTCAAAAATCCCCCCCCCCCTCAACACACACCACACCACACCACACCAACCCTCCCTTCCCCCCTCCAAATTTCGCCTTCCCCTCAACACACACCACCCCACCCCTCCCCCCCCCCCCCCCAAAAATTCGCCCCCCCCCGTCCAAATTTCGCCCCTTCCCCCCCCAAAAATTCCCCCCCCCCCCCTCAACACACACCACCCCACACCACGCCTCCCCCCCCTCAAAAATTCCCCCCCCCCCTCAACACACACCACACCACACCACACCAGCCCTCCCCCCCCCTCAAAAATCCCCCCCCCTCAACACACACCACACCACCCCTCCCCTTCCCCCCCTCCAAATTTCGCCCCCCCCTCAACACACACCACCCCACCCCTCCCCCCCCCGCCCCCAAAAAATTCGCCCCCCCCGCAACACACACCACCCCACCCCCCCCCCCCCCCCAAAAATTCGGCCACCCCCCTCAACACACACCACACCACACACCCCCTCCCCCCCTCCAAAATTCCCCCCCCCCCCCCCCCCCCCCCCGCCCCCAACACAAACCACCCCTCCCACCCCCCCCCAAAAATTCGCGCCCCCCCCCTCAATACACACCTCCCCACACCCCCCCCCTCAACAAACACCACACCACCCCTCCCCGCCCCCTCAAAAATCCCCCCCCCCCCCTCAACACACACCACACCACCCCTCCCCCCCCCCCCAACACACACCACCCCACCCCCCCCCAACACACACCACACAACCCCTCCCCCCACCTCAAAAATTCCCCGCCCCCCCCTCAACACACACCACACCACCCCTCCCCCCCCCCCCTCAAAAATCCCCCCCCCCCCCCCCCTCAACACACACCACACCACACCACCCCTCCCCCCCCCCCCCTCCAAATTTTGCCCCCCCCCCCCCCCCCAAAAATTGGCCCCCCCCCTCAACACACACCACACCACACCACCCCTCCCCCCCCTCCAAAATTCGCCCCCCCCCCCCCCCCCCCTCAACACACACCACCCCACCCCCCCCCTCAACACACACCACACCACCCCTCCCCCCCCCCTCAAAAATCCCCCCCCCCCCTCAACACACACCACACCACCCCTCCCCTTCCCCCCCTCGAAATTTCGCCCCCCCCTCAACACACACCACCCCACCCCTCCCCCCCGCCCCAAAAATTCGCCCCCCCCTCCAAATTTCGCCCCTTCCCCCCCCTAAAATTCGCCCCCCCCCCTCAACACACACCACACCACACCACCGCTCCCCCCCCCCCCCTCCAAAATTCGCCCCCCCCCCCCCCCCCCCCCAAAAATTTCCCACCCCTCCCCCCTCAACACACACCACCCCACCCCCCCCCCCAACACACACCACACCACCCCTCCCCCCCCCCCCCCCCCTCAACACACACCACACCACCCCTCCCCCCCCCGCCCCCAAAAAATTCGCCCCCCCCCCCCCCCCCCGCCAACACACACCACTCCACCCCCCCCCCCAAAAAAATTCGGCCACCCCCCTCAACACACACCACACCACACAACACCACCCCTCCCCTTCCCCCCCTCCAAATTTCACTTTCCCCTCAACACACACCACCCCACCCCTCCCCCCCCCCCAAAAATTCGCCCCCCCCGTCCAAATTTCGCCCCTTCCCCCCCCAAAAATTGGCCCCCCCCCCTCAACACACACCACGCCACACCACCCCTCCGCCCCCCCCCCCCCCCTCAACACACACCACCCCACACCACACCACCCCTCCCCCCCCCCCCCCTCAACACACACCACACCACCCCTCCCCTTCCCCCCCTCCAAATTTCGCCCCCCCCTCAACACACACCACCCCACCCCTCCCCCGCCCCCGCCCCCAAAAAATTCGCCCCCCCCCAACACACACCACCCCACCCCCCCCCCCCAAAAAATTCGGCCACCCCCCTCAACACACACCACACCACCCCTCCCCCCCCCTCCAAAATTTGCCCCCCCACCCCCCGGCCCCAACACACACCACCCCTCTCCCCCCCCCCCAAAAATTCGCCCCCCCCCCCCCTCAATACACACCTCCCCACCCTTTCCCCCCCCCCCCCCCCTCAACACACACCACACCACCCCTCCCCCCCCTCTCAAAAATCCCCCCCCCCCTCAACACACACCACACCACCCCTCCCCTTCCCCCCCTCCAAATTTCGCCCACCCCTCAACACACATTACCCCACCCCTCCCCCCCCCCCCCAAAAATTCGCCCCCCCCCCCCTCAACACATACCACCCCACACCACACCACCCCTCCCCCCCCCCAAAAAAATCCCCCCCCCCCCCCCCGCCCTCAACACACACCGCCCCCCCCCCCCTCAACACACACCACACCACACCACCCCTCCCCCCCCCCCCTCAAAAATCCCCCCCCCCCTCAACACACACCACACCACACCACACCACACCACACCACACCACCCCTCCCCTTCCCCCCCTCGAAATTTCGCCCCCCCCCCAACACACACCACCCCACCCCTCCCCCCCCGCCCCAAAAATTCGCCCCCCCCTCCAAATTTCGCCCCTTCCCCCCTCGTCACTCCCCCACCCAACCCAACCCCGCGTCACCCCCATGACACGGCACACCCCCCCACCCCACCGCACCCCCCCACGACGCCCCCCCCCGCACCCCACCTCGAAAAACCCCGCTCCCTCCACGCCACACCACAAATGCCTCCGAAAACCCCGCTCGACCCACCCCACCCCGCGTCACCCCCCCACGACATGGCGCACCCCCCACCCCACCGCACCCCCCAACGACGCCGCCCCGCACCCCACCTCGAAAAACCCCGCTCCCTCCATACCACCCCACCACGCCTCCGAAAACCCCGCTCGACCCACCCCACCTCGCGTCAGCCCCCCACGACACGGCACACCCCCCACACCCCACCGCACCCCCCCACGACGCGGCGCATATCCCCCCCCCCCCCCCGCACCCCACCTCGAAAAACCCCACTCGACCCACCCAACCCCGCGTCACTCCCCCAGGACACGGCGCACCCCCCCACCCCACCGCACCCCCCCACGACGCGGCGCATATCCCCCCCCCCCCCGCACCCCACCTCGAAAAACCCCGCTCGACCCACCCCACCCCGCGTCACCCCCCCACGACACGACGCACCCCCCCACCCCACCGCACCCCCCCACGACGCCCCCCCCGCACCCCACCTCGAAAAACCCCGCTCCATCCACGCCACACCACCACGCCTCCGAAAACCCCGCTCGACCCACCCCACCCCGCGTCTCCCCCCCACGACACGGCGCACCCCCCACCCCACCGCACCCCCCAACGACGACGCCCCGCACCCCACCTCGAAAAACCCCGCTCCCTCCATACCACCCCACCACGCCTCCGAAAACCCCGCTCGACCCACCCCACCTCGCGTCAGCCCCCCACGACACGGCACACCCCCCACACCCCACCGCACCCCCCCACGACGCGGCGCATATCCCCCCCCCCCCGCACCCCACTCGACCCACCCAACCCCGCGTCACTCCCCCAGGACACGGCGCACCCCCCCACCCCACCGCACCCCCCCACGACGCGGCGCATATCCCCCCCCCCCCCCCCCGCACCCCACCTCGAAAAACCCCGCTCGACCCACCCCACCCCGCGTCACCCCCCCACGACACGGCGCACCCCCCCACCCCACCGCACCCCCCCACGACGCCCCCCCCCGCACCCCACCTCGAAAAACCCCGCTCCCTCCACGCCACACCACCACGCCTCCGAAAACCCCGCTCGACCCACCCCACCCCGCGTCTCCCCCCCACGACACGGCGCACCCCCCCACGACGCCCCCCCGCACCCCACCTCGAAAAACCGCGCTCCCTCCACAGCACCCCACCCCTCCTCCAAAAACCCCGCTCGACCACCCCCACCCCGCGTCACCCCCCACGACGCCCCCCCGCACCCCACCTCGAAAAACCCCGCTCCCTCCACAGCACCCCACCTCTCCTCCAAAAACCCCGCTTGACCACCCCAACCCCGCGTCACTCCCCCACGACACGGCGCACCCCCCCACCCCACCGCACCTCGAAAAACCCCGCGTCACCCCCCACGACGCCCCCCCGCACCCCACCTCGAAAAACCCCGCTCCCTCCATAGCACCCCACCTCTCCTCCAAAAACCCCGCTTGACCACCCCAACCCCGCGTCACTCCCCCATGACACGGCGCACCCCCCCACGACGCCCCCCCCGCACCCCACCTCGAAAAACCCCGCTCCCTCCACACCACCCCGCCACGCCTCCAAAAAACCGCGCTCGACCCACCCCACCCCGCGTCACGGTGCAGCCCCCACCCCAGCGCACCCCCCCACGACGCCCCCCCCCCCCCCACCCCACCTCGAAAAACCGCGCTCCATCCACAGCACCCCACCTCTCCTCCAAAAACCCCGCTCGACCAACCCCACCCCGCGTCTCCCCCCCACGACACGGCGCACCCCCCCACGACGCCCCCCCGCACCCCACCTCGAAAAACCGCGCTCCCTCCACAGCACCCCACCTCTCCTCCAAAAACCCCGCTCGACCACCCCCACCCCGCGTCACCCCCCACGACGCCCCCCCGCACCCCACCTCGAAAAACCGCGCTCCCTCCACAGCACCCCACCTCTCCTCCAAAAACCCCGCTTGACCACCCCAACCCCGCGTCACTCCCCCACGACACGGCGCACCCCCCCACCCCACCGCACGCCCCCGCGCACCCCACCTCGAAAAACCGCGCTCCCTCCACAGCTCCCCACCTCTCCTCCAAAAACCCCGCTCGACCACCCCCACCCCGCGTCACCCCCCACGACGCCCCCCCGCACCCCACCTCCAAAAACCCCGCTCCCTCCACAGCACCCCACCTCTCCTCCAAAAACCCCGCTCGACCACCCCAACCCCGCATCACTCCCCCACGACACGGCGCTCCCCCCCACGACACGGCGCACCCCCCCACGACGCCCCCGCGCACCCCACCTCGAAAAACCGCGCTCCCTCCACAGCTCCCCACGTCTCCTCCAAAAACCCCGCTCGACCACCCCCACCCCGCGTCACCCCCCACGACGCCCCCCCGCACCCCACCTCGAAAAACCACGCTCCCTCCACAGCACCCCACCTCTCCTCCAAAAACCCCGCTTGACCACCCCAACCCCGCGTCACTCCCCCACGACACGGCGCACCCCCCCACCCCACCGCACGCCCCCGCGCACCCCACCTCGAAAAACCGCGCTCCCTCCACAGCTCCCCACCTCTCCTCCAAAAACCCCGCTCGACCACCCCCACCCCGCGTCACCCCCCCACGACGCCCCCCCGCACCCCACCTCGAAAAACCCCGCTCCCTCCACAGCACCCCACCTCTCCTCCAAAAACCCCGCTTGACCACCCCAACCCCGCGTCACTCCCCCACGACACGGCGCACCCCCCCACCCCACCGCACGCCCCCGCGCACCCCACCTCGAAAAACCGCGCTCCCTCCACAGCTCCCCACCTCTCCTCCAAAAACCCCGCTCGACCACCCCCACCCCGCGTCACCCCCCCACGACGCCCCCCCGCACCCCACCTCGAAAAACCCCGCTCCCTCCACAGCACCCCACCTCTCCTCCAAAAACCCCGCTTGACCACCCCAACCCCGCGTCACTCCCCCATGACACGGCGCACCGCCCCACCCCACCGCACCCCCCCACGACGCCCCCCCGCACCCCACCTCGAAAAACCGCGCTCCCTCCACAGCACCCCACCTCTCCTCCCAAAACCCCGCTCGACCACCCCCACCCCGCGTCACCCCCCACGACGCCCCCCCGCACCCCACCTCGAAAAACCCCGCTCCCTCCACAGCACCCCATCTCTCCTCCAAAAACCCCGCTTGACCACCCCAACCCCGCGTCACTCCCCCATGACACGGCGCACCCCCCCACGACGCCCCCCCCCGCACCCCACCTCGAAAAACCCCGCTCCCTCCACGCCTCCGAAAACCCCGCTCGACCCA
>NW_028229612.1:65000-75000 GCF_053477565.2 Lygodium microphyllum | reverse complement strand
CCTCCCCCCCCTCCAAAATTTGCCCCCCCCCCCCCCCCCCCCCCCGCCCCCAACACAAACCACCCCTCCCCCCCCCAAAAAATTCGCGCCCCCCCCCCTCAATACACACCTCCCCACCCCCCCCCCCCCTCAACAAACACCACACCACCCCTCCCCCCCCCTCAAAAATCCCCCCCCCCCCCAACACACACCACACCACACCACCCCTCCCCCCCCCCCCCCAAAAAAATCCCCCCCCCCGCCCCCCTCAACACACACCACCCCACCCCCCCCCCCACAACACACACCACACAACCCCTCCCCCCCCCTCAAAAATTCCCTGCCCCCCCCTCAACACACACCACACCACCCCTCCCCCCCCCTCAAAAATCCCCCCCCCCCCTCAACACACACCACACCACACCACCCCTCCCCCCCCCCCCCCACCTCCAAATTTTGCCCCCCCCCTCAACACACACCACACCACACCACCCCTCCCCCCCCCTCCAAAATTCGCCCCCCCCCCCCCCCTCAACACACACCACCCCACCCCCCCCCTCAACACACACCACACCACCCCTCCCCCCCCCCCTCAAAAATCCCCCCCCCTCAACACACACCACACCACACCACCCCTCCCCTTCCCCCCCTCGAAATTTCGCCCCCCCCTCAACACACACCACCCCACCCCTCCCCCCCCGCCCCAAAAATTCGCCCCCCCCCTCAACACACACCACACCACACCACCGCTCTCCCCCCCCCCTCCAAAATTCGCCCCCCCCCAAAAAATTTCCCACCCCTCCCCCCTCAACACACACCACCCCACCCCCCCCCCCCAACACACACCACACCACCCCTCCCCCCCCCCCTCAACACACACCACACCACCCCTCCCCCCCCCCCCGCCCCCAAAAAATTCGCCCCCCTCCCCTCCCCCCCCTCCAAAATTTGCCCCCCCCCCCCCCCCCCCGCCCCCAACACAAACCACCCCTCCCCCCCCCAAAAAATTCGCGCCCCCCCCCCTCAATACACACCTCCCCACCCCCCCCCCCCCCTCAACAAACACCACACCACCCCTCCCCCCCCCTCAAAAATCCCCCCCCCCCCCAACACACACCACACCACACCACCCCTCCCCCCCCCCCCCCAAAAAAATCCCCCCCCCCGCCCCCCTCAACACACACCACCCCACCCCCCCCCCCACAACACACACCACACAACCCCTCCCCCCCCCCTCAAAAATTCCCTGCCCCCCCCTCAACACACACCACACCACCCCTCTCCCCCCCCCCTCAAAAATCCCCCCCCCCCCTCAACACACACCACACCACACCACCCCTCCCCCCCCCCCCCACCTCCAAATTTTGCCCCCCCCCTCAACACACACCACACCACACCACCCCTCCCCCCCCCTCCAAAATTCGCCCCCCCCCCCCCTCAACACACACCACCCCACCCCCCCCCTCAACACACACCACACCACCCCTCCCCCCCCCCCTCAAAAATCCCCCCCCCTCAACACACACCACACCACACCACCCCTCCCCTTCCCCCCCTCGAAATTTCGCCCCCCCCTCAACACACACCACCCCACCCCTCCCCCCCCGCCCCAAAAATTCGCCCCCCCCCCTCAACACACACCACACCACACCACCGCTCTCCCCCCCCCCTCCAAAATTCGCCCCCCCCCAAAAAATTTCCCACCCCTCCCCCCTCAACACACACCACCCCACCCCCCCCCCCCCAACACACACCACACCACCCCTCCCCCCCCCCCTCAACACACACCACACCACCCCTCCCCCCCCCCCCGCCCCCAAAAAATTCGCCCCCCTCCCCTCCCCCCCCTCCAAAATTTGCCCCCCCCCCCCCCCCCCCCCGCCCCCAACACAAACCACCCCTCCCCCCCCCAAAAAATTCGCGCCCCCCCCCCTCAATACACACCTCCCCACCCCCCCCCCCCCTCAACAAACACCACACCACCCCTCCCCCCCCCTCAAAAATCCCCCCCCCCCCCAACACACACCACACCACACCACCCCTCCCCCCCCCCCCCCCAAAAAAATCCCCCCCCCCGCCCCCCTCAACACACACCACCCCACCCCCCCCCCCACAACACACACCACACAACCCCTCCCCCCCCCCTCAAAAATTCCCTGCCCCCCCCTCAACACACACCACACCACCCCTCCCCCCCCCTCAAAAATCCCCCCCCCCCCCTCAACACACACCACACCACACCACCCCTCCCCCCCCCCCCCCACCTCCAAATTTTGCCCCCCCCCTCAACACACACCACACCACACCACCCCTCCCCCCCCCTCCAAAATTCGCCCCCCCCCCCCCCCCTCAACACACACCACCCCACCCCCCCCCTCAACACACACCACACCACCCCTCCCCCCCCCCTCAAAAATCCCCCCCCCCTCAACACACACCACACCACACCACCCCTCCCCTTCCCCCCCTCGAAATTTCGCCCCCCCCTCAACACACACCACCCCACCCCTCCCCCCCCGCCCCAAAAATTCGCCCCCCCCCTCAACACACACCACACCACACCACCGCTCTCCCCCCCCCCTCCAAAATTCGCCCCCCCCCAAAAAATTTCCCACCCCTCCCCCCTCAACACACACCACCCCACCCCCCCCCCCCAACACACACCACACCACCCCTCCCCCCCCCCCTCAACACACACCACACCACCCCTCCCCCCCCCCCCGCCCCCAAAAAATTCGCCCCCCCCCCCCCCCCCCCCAACACACACCACTCCACCCCCCCCCCAAAAAAATTCGGCCACCCCCCTCAACACACACCACACCACACCACCCCTCCCCCCCCCTCCAAAATTCGCCCCCCCCCCCCCCCCCCCCCCCCCCTCAACACACACCACCCCACCCCACCCCCTCAACACACACCACACCACACCACACCACCCCTCCCCCCCCCCCCAAAATTCGCCCCCCCCCCCTCAATACACACCTCCCCACCCTTCCCCCCCCCCCCTCAACACACACCACACCACACCACACCACACCACCCCTCCCCTTCCCCCCCTCCAAATTTCGCCCCCCCCTCAACACACACCACCCCACCCCTCCCCCCCCTCCAAATTTCGCCCCTTCTCCCCCCCAAAAATTCGCCCCCCCCCCCCCTCCCTCAACACACACCACACCACACCACCCCTCCCCCCCTCACCCCCCTCAACACACACCACCCCACACCACCCCTCCCCCCCCCAAATATCCCCCCCCCCAACACACACCACCCCACCCCCCCCCCCAACACACACCTCACCACCCCTCCCCCCCCCTCAAAAATTCCCCCCCCCCCCTCAACACACAAAACACCACCCCTCCCCCCCCCCCTCAAAACACACCACACCACACCACCCCTCCCCCCCCCCTCCAAATTTTGCCCCCCCCCCCCCCCCCAAAAAATTGGCCCCCCCCTCAACACACACCACACCACACCACCCCTCCCCCCCCTCCAAAACTCGCCCCCCACCCCCCTCAACACACACCACCCCACACCTCCCCTCCCCCCCCCAAAAATTTCCCCCCCCCCAACACACACCACCACATCCCCCCCCCCTCAACACACACCACACCACCCCTCCCCCCCCCCTCAAAAATCCCCCCCCCCCCCCCTCAACACACAAAACACCACCCCTCCCCCCCCCCCCCTCAAAAATCCCCCCCCCCCCCCAACACACACCACACCACACCACCCCTCCCCCCCCCTCCAAATTTTGCCCTCCCCCCCAAAAAATTGGCCCCCCCCTCAACACACACCACCCCTCCCCCCCCCCTCCAAAATTCGCCCCCCCCACCCCTCAAAAATCCCCCCCCCCCTCAACACACACCACACCACACCACACCAACCCTCCCTTCCCCCCTCCAAATTTCGCCTTCCCCTCAACACACACCACCCCACCCCTCCCCCCCCCCCCCCCAAAAATTCGCCCCCCCCCGTCCAAATTTCGCCCCTTCCCCCCCCAAAAATTCCCCCCCCCCCCCTCAACACACACCACCCCACACCACGCCTCCCCCCCCTCAAAAATTCCCCCCCCCCCTCAACACACACCACACCACACCACACCAGCCCTCCCCCCCCCTCAAAAATCCCCCCCCCTCAACACACACCACACCACCCCTCCCCTTCCCCCCCTCCAAATTTCGCCCCCCCCTCAACACACACCACCCCACCCCTCCCCCCCCCGCCCCCAAAAAATTCGCCCCCCCCGCAACACACACCACCCCACCCCCCCCCCCCCCCCAAAAATTCGGCCACCCCCCTCAACACACACCACACCACACACCCCCTCCCCCCCTCCAAAATTCCCCCCCCCCCCCCCCCCCCCCCCGCCCCCAACACAAACCACCCCTCCCACCCCCCCCCAAAAATTCGCGCCCCCCCCCTCAATACACACCTCCCCACACCCCCCCCCTCAACAAACACCACACCACCCCTCCCCGCCCCCTCAAAAATCCCCCCCCCCCCCTCAACACACACCACACCACCCCTCCCCCCCCCCCCAACACACACCACCCCACCCCCCCCCAACACACACCACACAACCCCTCCCCCCACCTCAAAAATTCCCCGCCCCCCCCTCAACACACACCACACCACCCCTCCCCCCCCCCCCTCAAAAATCCCCCCCCCCCCCCCCCTCAACACACACCACACCACACCACCCCTCCCCCCCCCCCCCTCCAAATTTTGCCCCCCCCCCCCCCCCCAAAAATTGGCCCCCCCCCTCAACACACACCACACCACACCACCCCTCCCCCCCCTCCAAAATTCGCCCCCCCCCCCCCCCCCCCTCAACACACACCACCCCACCCCCCCCCTCAACACACACCACACCACCCCTCCCCCCCCCCTCAAAAATCCCCCCCCCCCCTCAACACACACCACACCACCCCTCCCCTTCCCCCCCTCGAAATTTCGCCCCCCCCTCAACACACACCACCCCACCCCTCCCCCCCGCCCCAAAAATTCGCCCCCCCCTCCAAATTTCGCCCCTTCCCCCCCCTAAAATTCGCCCCCCCCCCTCAACACACACCACACCACACCACCGCTCCCCCCCCCCCCCTCCAAAATTCGCCCCCCCCCCCCCCCCCCCCCAAAAATTTCCCACCCCTCCCCCCTCAACACACACCACCCCACCCCCCCCCCCAACACACACCACACCACCCCTCCCCCCCCCCCCCCCCCTCAACACACACCACACCACCCCTCCCCCCCCCGCCCCCAAAAAATTCGCCCCCCCCCCCCCCCCCCGCCAACACACACCACTCCACCCCCCCCCCCAAAAAAATTCGGCCACCCCCCTCAACACACACCACACCACACAACACCACCCCTCCCCTTCCCCCCCTCCAAATTTCACTTTCCCCTCAACACACACCACCCCACCCCTCCCCCCCCCCCAAAAATTCGCCCCCCCCGTCCAAATTTCGCCCCTTCCCCCCCCAAAAATTGGCCCCCCCCCCTCAACACACACCACGCCACACCACCCCTCCGCCCCCCCCCCCCCCCTCAACACACACCACCCCACACCACACCACCCCTCCCCCCCCCCCCCCTCAACACACACCACACCACCCCTCCCCTTCCCCCCCTCCAAATTTCGCCCCCCCCTCAACACACACCACCCCACCCCTCCCCCGCCCCCGCCCCCAAAAAATTCGCCCCCCCCCAACACACACCACCCCACCCCCCCCCCCCAAAAAATTCGGCCACCCCCCTCAACACACACCACACCACCCCTCCCCCCCCCTCCAAAATTTGCCCCCCCACCCCCCGGCCCCAACACACACCACCCCTCTCCCCCCCCCCCAAAAATTCGCCCCCCCCCCCCCTCAATACACACCTCCCCACCCTTTCCCCCCCCCCCCCCCCTCAACACACACCACACCACCCCTCCCCCCCCTCTCAAAAATCCCCCCCCCCCTCAACACACACCACACCACCCCTCCCCTTCCCCCCCTCCAAATTTCGCCCACCCCTCAACACACATTACCCCACCCCTCCCCCCCCCCCCCAAAAATTCGCCCCCCCCCCCCTCAACACATACCACCCCACACCACACCACCCCTCCCCCCCCCCAAAAAAATCCCCCCCCCCCCCCCCGCCCTCAACACACACCGCCCCCCCCCCCCTCAACACACACCACACCACACCACCCCTCCCCCCCCCCCCTCAAAAATCCCCCCCCCCCTCAACACACACCACACCACACCACACCACACCACACCACACCACCCCTCCCCTTCCCCCCCTCGAAATTTCGCCCCCCCCCCAACACACACCACCCCACCCCTCCCCCCCCGCCCCAAAAATTCGCCCCCCCCTCCAAATTTCGCCCCTTCCCCCCTCGTCACTCCCCCACCCAACCCAACCCCGCGTCACCCCCATGACACGGCACACCCCCCCACCCCACCGCACCCCCCCACGACGCCCCCCCCCGCACCCCACCTCGAAAAACCCCGCTCCCTCCACGCCACACCACAAATGCCTCCGAAAACCCCGCTCGACCCACCCCACCCCGCGTCACCCCCCCACGACATGGCGCACCCCCCACCCCACCGCACCCCCCAACGACGCCGCCCCGCACCCCACCTCGAAAAACCCCGCTCCCTCCATACCACCCCACCACGCCTCCGAAAACCCCGCTCGACCCACCCCACCTCGCGTCAGCCCCCCACGACACGGCACACCCCCCACACCCCACCGCACCCCCCCACGACGCGGCGCATATCCCCCCCCCCCCCCCGCACCCCACCTCGAAAAACCCCACTCGACCCACCCAACCCCGCGTCACTCCCCCAGGACACGGCGCACCCCCCCACCCCACCGCACCCCCCCACGACGCGGCGCATATCCCCCCCCCCCCCGCACCCCACCTCGAAAAACCCCGCTCGACCCACCCCACCCCGCGTCACCCCCCCACGACACGACGCACCCCCCCACCCCACCGCACCCCCCCACGACGCCCCCCCCGCACCCCACCTCGAAAAACCCCGCTCCATCCACGCCACACCACCACGCCTCCGAAAACCCCGCTCGACCCACCCCACCCCGCGTCTCCCCCCCACGACACGGCGCACCCCCCACCCCACCGCACCCCCCAACGACGACGCCCCGCACCCCACCTCGAAAAACCCCGCTCCCTCCATACCACCCCACCACGCCTCCGAAAACCCCGCTCGACCCACCCCACCTCGCGTCAGCCCCCCACGACACGGCACACCCCCCACACCCCACCGCACCCCCCCACGACGCGGCGCATATCCCCCCCCCCCCGCACCCCACTCGACCCACCCAACCCCGCGTCACTCCCCCAGGACACGGCGCACCCCCCCACCCCACCGCACCCCCCCACGACGCGGCGCATATCCCCCCCCCCCCCCCCCGCACCCCACCTCGAAAAACCCCGCTCGACCCACCCCACCCCGCGTCACCCCCCCACGACACGGCGCACCCCCCCACCCCACCGCACCCCCCCACGACGCCCCCCCCCGCACCCCACCTCGAAAAACCCCGCTCCCTCCACGCCACACCACCACGCCTCCGAAAACCCCGCTCGACCCACCCCACCCCGCGTCTCCCCCCCACGACACGGCGCACCCCCCCACGACGCCCCCCCGCACCCCACCTCGAAAAACCGCGCTCCCTCCACAGCACCCCACCCCTCCTCCAAAAACCCCGCTCGACCACCCCCACCCCGCGTCACCCCCCACGACGCCCCCCCGCACCCCACCTCGAAAAACCCCGCTCCCTCCACAGCACCCCACCTCTCCTCCAAAAACCCCGCTTGACCACCCCAACCCCGCGTCACTCCCCCACGACACGGCGCACCCCCCCACCCCACCGCACCTCGAAAAACCCCGCGTCACCCCCCACGACGCCCCCCCGCACCCCACCTCGAAAAACCCCGCTCCCTCCATAGCACCCCACCTCTCCTCCAAAAACCCCGCTTGACCACCCCAACCCCGCGTCACTCCCCCATGACACGGCGCACCCCCCCACGACGCCCCCCCCGCACCCCACCTCGAAAAACCCCGCTCCCTCCACACCACCCCGCCACGCCTCCAAAAAACCGCGCTCGACCCACCCCACCCCGCGTCACGGTGCAGCCCCCACCCCAGCGCACCCCCCCACGACGCCCCCCCCCCCCCCACCCCACCTCGAAAAACCGCGCTCCATCCACAGCACCCCACCTCTCCTCCAAAAACCCCGCTCGACCAACCCCACCCCGCGTCTCCCCCCCACGACACGGCGCACCCCCCCACGACGCCCCCCCGCACCCCACCTCGAAAAACCGCGCTCCCTCCACAGCACCCCACCTCTCCTCCAAAAACCCCGCTCGACCACCCCCACCCCGCGTCACCCCCCACGACGCCCCCCCGCACCCCACCTCGAAAAACCGCGCTCCCTCCACAGCACCCCACCTCTCCTCCAAAAACCCCGCTTGACCACCCCAACCCCGCGTCACTCCCCCACGACACGGCGCACCCCCCCACCCCACCGCACGCCCCCGCGCACCCCACCTCGAAAAACCGCGCTCCCTCCACAGCTCCCCACCTCTCCTCCAAAAACCCCGCTCGACCACCCCCACCCCGCGTCACCCCCCACGACGCCCCCCCGCACCCCACCTCCAAAAACCCCGCTCCCTCCACAGCACCCCACCTCTCCTCCAAAAACCCCGCTCGACCACCCCAACCCCGCATCACTCCCCCACGACACGGCGCTCCCCCCCACGACACGGCGCACCCCCCCACGACGCCCCCGCGCACCCCACCTCGAAAAACCGCGCTCCCTCCACAGCTCCCCACGTCTCCTCCAAAAACCCCGCTCGACCACCCCCACCCCGCGTCACCCCCCACGACGCCCCCCCGCACCCCACCTCGAAAAACCACGCTCCCTCCACAGCACCCCACCACCTCTCCTCCAAAAACCCCGCTTGACCACCCCAACCCCGCGTCACTCCCCCACGACACGGCGCACCCCCCCACCCCACCGCACGCCCCCGCGCACCCCACCTCGAAAAACCGCGCTCCCTCCACAGCTCCCCACCTCTCCTCCAAAAACCCCGCTCGACCACCCCCACCCCGCGTCACCCCCCCACGACGCCCCCCCGCACCCCACCTCGAAAAACCCCGCTCCCTCCACAGCACCCCACCTCTCCTCCAAAAACCCCGCTTGACCACCCCAACCCCGCGTCACTCCCCCACGACACGGCGCACCCCCCCACCCCACCGCACGCCCCCGCGCACCCCACCTCGAAAAACCGCGCTCCCTCCACAGCTCCCCACCTCTCCTCCAAAAACCCCGCTCGACCACCCCCACCCCGCGTCACCCCCCCACGACGCCCCCCCGCACCCCACCTCGAAAAACCCCGCTCCCTCCACAGCACCCCACCTCTCCTCCAAAAACCCCGCTTGACCACCCCAACCCCGCGTCACTCCCCCATGACACGGCGCACCGCCCCACCCCACCGCACCCCCCCACGACGCCCCCCCGCACCCCACCTCGAAAAACCGCGCTCCCTCCACAGCACCCCACCTCTCCTCCCAAAACCCCGCTCGACCACCCCCACCCCGCGTCACCCCCCACGACGCCCCCCCGCACCCCACCTCGAAAAACCCCGCTCCCTCCACAGCACCCCATCTCTCCTCCAAAAACCCCGCTTGACCACCCCAACCCCGCGTCACTCCCCCATGACACGGCGCACCCCCCCACGACGCCCCCCCCCGCACCCCACCTCGAAAAACCCCGCTCCCTCCACGCCTCCGAAAACCCCGCTCGACCCACCCCACCCCGCGTCACCCCCCCACGACGCCCCCGCGCACCCCACCTCGGAAAACCCGCTGCATCCACACCACCCCACCCCACCTCGAAAAACCCGCTGCATCCACACCACCCCACCCCGCGTCACGGCACACCCCACCGCACCCCCCCTCGACGCGGCGCATCCCCCCCGCACCCCACCTCGAAAAACCCCGCTCCA